>NC_037686.1:72021055-72050935 GCF_003255815.1 Theropithecus gelada
GTGGGGAGGCGGGGCGTGGGGGAGGCGGGGCGTGGGGAGGCGGGGTGCGGGGGAGGCGGGGCGTGGGGAGGCGGGGCGCGGGGAGGCGGGGCATGGGGAGGCGGGGCGTGGGGGAGGCGTGGAGGAGGCGGGGCGTGGGAAGGCGGGGCGTGGGGGAGGCGGGGCGTGGGGGATGCGTGGGAAGGCGGGGCGTGGGGGAGGCGGGGCGTGGGAAGGCGGGGCATGGGGGAGGCGGGGCGCGGGGGAGGCAGGGCGCGGGGAGGCGGGGCGTGGGGGAGGCGGGGCGTGGGGAGGCGGGGCGTGGGGGATGCGTGGGGGAGGCGGGGCGTGGGAAGGGAGCTGATCACCTGTGGAAGGTGACAGGTGATGCCCCAAAACCTGCCCAGAGGTCGCGATAGCAGCCAGTTCCACAGACAACGGAGGTGAATGCTGAGAAAACCGGTTTGGAAATGTGGGAACGGACGGTCTGGAGATGGAAAGTGAGGTACAGGATTAGGGAGCGCTGTTTGCGGGACAAGCCTTAATAAAAGTAAAAATAAACACATCCAAGTACAAACTGTCGCTGAAAGGGACCAGCCTCCAACAGAGAAAGACGGTTTTCCTGACGGCAGCGCCCGAGGCGGGATTCCCAGCAAGGGCTGTCGTTGGTCGTTCGGAACCGTCGCCTGCAGTTGGTACCCTTGTGTCCCGAGGGATGAGAAGAGGCTGGGTGGGTTGTGGAAAACGAATCTATTAATTTCCAGTCTTCATCACCCCGAGATCCTCTTTAGGACGAGCGCCAGGCCGGTGATGCTGCGTCTCCCAGAGCCTCCTCCTGCTGTTGGGCTGAGAGGATCTGGAACCGAGACCAGAGCGCTGTCCAGGCTGAGGCGGGCATCTGGTGAGCAGAGGGACCGTCTGTGAATCTGCGCCCACAGGAGACGCACATGCCAACTGGAACTAATGCCGCTCACGGCCTCGTCACACTGCGGCGTCAGCGTTCTGGGCAGGCCATCCACACGCACACTCGGGCCCTGGCACTGGGTCGGATCCTGGCCATCGGCCACTACACTCTACAAGCGGCTCCTTCAGCGAGGCACAACAATACTTGCTGATTCTGGGCCTCAGTTTCCCCCTTGTGAAAGGCGAGGCCAGTGCCTCAGCCTCACAGAAATAAAAAGTGTTCTAGGAGCAGAGGGAAGTGTGGTTTAAAACCCATGAAAACCACAGCGAGGGCCTGAGATCCCGTCTCCCGACGGCACCACAGCCTCACAGTTCCAGCCGTGGGTCACAGAACTTATTCCAGGCAAACCGGGAACTCCAGTCAGGTCTGGGTTATTATTTCTTGCTAGTGATTTTTCAGAGAGATTTGTATCCACTGGGAACCATCAGTCATGTAGTCACCATGTGCGTGTGTGTGTACTTGCCTGTCTGTGCCTGTGTGTCTGTGTGTGTGTCCGTGTGTGCGTGTGTGTCTGTGTGTGTGTCCCTGCATGTGTGCGCGTGCGTGTGCGTGTGTGTGCGTCTGCACCTGTGCTCAGTGCCTGCAGTGTGATGAATGGTGATGGTGGGGCTGCGTGTGTGCGTGTGTGTCTGTGTGTGTCCCTGCATGTGTGTGTCCATGTGTGCATGTGTGTCTGTGTGTCTGTCCCTGCATGTGTGTGTCCGTGTGTGGATGTGTGTGCGTCTGCACCTGTGCTTGGTGTGATGAACGATGGTGGTGGGGCCGTGTGTCCTCCTGCCATTGGCTCTGACAGTTGGAGCCAATCTGGCCAGGCCGGTCCATGCATTCTTTCTTTTAAGGATGCCCTTAGGTAAAGCCTCTGCTAGTGAGTTTTCATGCAAGAGAACGTTGAGTTAAAATCATTTTAGGAAAAAAAAAAAAAAAGCAAACTTGTTTTGAGTAATGTCCATGCCCTTCAAAACTGAACACAGCATTAAGAAATAGCTGAGGCCGGGCGCGGTGGCTCAAGCTTGTAATCCCAGCACTTTGGGAGGCCGAGACGGGCGGATCACGAGGTCAGGAGATCGAGACCATGCTGGCTAACACGGTGAAACCCCATCTCTACTAAAAAAATACAAAAAATTAGCCGGGCGAGGTGGCGGGCGCCTGTGGTCCCAGCTACTCCGGAGGCTGAGGCAGGAGAATGGCGTGAACCCGGGAGGCGGAGCTTGCAGTGAGCTGAGATCCGGCCACTGTACTCCAGCCCGGGCGACAGAGCGAGACTCCGTCTCAAAAAAAAAAAAAAAAAAGAAATAGCTGAGTACCCAGCATGGCAGCCTGTCTCAGAATGGTAATAAGGTCAGCTGCAAACCACACAGCCTGGTGCCCCACATGTGCTGGGCGGCCGAGCCATGTTCTGGGGCCTGTAGGGCCTGGGGGGTGTCAGATGTGGCTTGATGGCTGCAGGGCCTGGTCTGTGGCCACGAGGCCGTGGCGGGCTGTGCACAGGTGAGTGCTGGGCCCACAGGATGTAGCCTGCGAGGCTGGCGAGGTGAGCCAAGACCTCTTATCTCCCATCAGGCCTTCTGTTCCCCTCTCAGGAAGCCCGTCGGTGGCCAGCGAACGTTTAAACCCAAGTGCTGAACAAGAAAAAGTCAAGGGGAAACCTAGGGGCTCCCTAAGATGAGTCTCGAAGCTGGAAAGTCACCCACATTCCCGGGGAGGTTCGGGAGTCTTCATACCCAACCAAAAGCTCTTCCTCAGGTCTGTGCTAAAACATGTTTTTTCCCCTCAGAAAAATAAGGCATGTTCTTACACAAATTTGGAAAGGATGACAAAATAAAAGAAAGAAACTAGAAATCATCCATGGCTCATGTTAGCATTTTTGTGGATTTCCTTCCAATTGTGAGCATGACTCTGTGGGTGCGTGTGTGTGTGTGTGTGTGTGTGTATGTACACAGGGGGACAGGATAAAGTTGTGTTGAAAACACTAAAGTCAGGCTGCTTGGCTCAGAATCTGGACACCAAACAGTAGAGTTGAGCAAGTAAGTGAACCTCTCCACGTGTGTCCTGTAGAGGTGAGGGCTACCCCATGGCTGGTTGTGAAATCCTGCATGACAAGCCTACCCAGGGCTTGCACGGATGCTTACCAAGTATCAGCTCTTAGTATTATATTGATTGCACGAATAATCATACGTGCTGTATGTACAGTTGTGTGTCAGCCTCTTCACTCAAAGTCACAATGTGCACCCCATGGCACTGCACATTCTTTGAAAATACGACTTTCAAGGGCTGGCGCTTCTGCGATGCGGCTCGGATACCGTCCGGGGGCTGTTCCCTCTTGGTGGAAGCCTGGGGCACTTGTGATGATGGTAACACTGCAGTGAAAGCCTCCCTTGTGAGCCTCTGTGATTGTCTCTGATCATCCCTCAGAATGAGCCCTAGGACAGCAGCAGGATGCAGATGTGGTTAGCATCGGGATTCACACTGCCCCGCCGCGCGGCTGAGGTCCACCCACGAGGATCCCCCGCCCGTGGCCGCCCTCCTCACCCAGCACACCAGGCGAGAATAGGATTTCACTGCTGCCCCCATCTGCGGCTTGGGATTGCTGTTGAAGTGGAACATCGAGGGCTCTTCTAAATAAAGTTTCAATGTCTATTTTTGTCCATTTTTATTAATAAGATTGTCAGTCTTTCCTGATTGATATATGAATACTAGTAACTTTAATATATTGTATAAATTTTTTGCAGATTATTATTGCAGTTTTGAAATTTGTTTATGCTGCTTCATGACTTCTTGCCTTTCCTTCGTTCTTCTTTCCTTTTTTATGTTTAGAAAGCTTTTCTCCATCCCCAGGTCAGAAAAGCATTCATTTTCTTTTTTTTTTTTTTTTTTTTTTTTTTTTTTTTTTTTTTTTTTTTTGAGACGGAGTCTCGCTCTGCCGCCCAGGCTGGAGTGCAGTGGCCGGATCTCTGCTCACTGCAAGCTCCGCCTCCCGGGTTCACGCCATTCTCCTGCCTCAGCCTTCCGAGTAGCTGGGACTACAGGCGCCCGCCACCGCGCCCGGCTAGTTTTTTGTATTTTTTAGTAGAGACGGGGTTTCACCGTATTAGCCAGGATGGTCTCGATCTCCTGACCTCGTGATCCGCCCGTCTCGGCCTCCCAAAGTGCTGGGATTACAGGCTTGAGCCACCGCGCCCGGCCAGAAAAGCATTCATTTTCATTGCTTCTAGTTGTTTTATAATTCAATTCAAAATTTTTAACTTTTAATTCATCTGTAATACATTTTGGTGCAGGTCTTAAATTATATAAATTAACTTAAACAACTCTTCTCTGGTTTATTTTGTTGGTGGTGGTGATGGTGATAGTGATAATGATGATGGTGGTGGTGATGGTGGTGGTGGTGGTGATGGCAGTGATGGCTGTGATGGCACTGGTGGTGGCAGTGGTGGTTGTGGTGGTGATGGCGGCGGTGGTGATAGTGATGATGATGATGTGGTGGTGATGGTGGCGGTGGTGGTGGTGATGGTGATGGTGGTGGTGAACTGTGGCCTCACGTCCCCTGGCCCACGTCGGTCAGCCCTGCTGGTAGCTGCCTTCAATCTTGCTGGGCTGTGTGCATCCCGAGCTGGAGGAGACCCACAGCGCCCTCTCCAGTGGGTCCACTTGGGAAGGATCCTGGACAGCACTCCCAGTGACCCCAAGGGAACCACCCGCCCCCTCAGGCAATGCCCTACAGTGCAGCCCAAGGTTCCAGGAGCTTCCTTTTGCTGGATGGACCTTTGAGCATATTGACCCTTAGCCCCGGGTCATCCCATGGCCCTGGGGATGTAGCCAGAGGCCCAGCAGGCAGGGTGAGTATCTCCTGGAGCCATGTCTCCTGGAGAGCTCCTTAGTGGCTGGCAGAGAAGGATTGAGAAGACATCTTCCCTGGCAGGCCTGAGCAGAACACTGGCACACCCAACCTCATCCTTGGGCCGGCGTCCTCACCCCCGCCATGCCCCCGACTCCAGCCCAGCTTCTCCACGTTGGTGGTCCAAATGCACCATGTGCCTCTCCCTCAAAGTCACTTTCTCAGTGAGCTTCTCCCTGCTGCCCTGCCCCCAGCCACAGACTCCTGGCCAGTTTCTTCCATAGCCCGTGACCCAATGACTCACGTGTGGCTCACTGTCTGTCTCCCTCCCCGTAGGCCCGTGACTCCTGGAGAGCGCCTGGATGTGGCCAGCTGGGTTTTGTTCTCCGGCCGCCCAGCTGTGCCCTCCTGGCCTCCAGTAAGAATGAAGTCCATGCAGACAAAGGCCCACCCGGCCCCTGCTCCCTTTTTGTTGCACTAGGGTCCCAGCCAGGGCATCCACACTTGTCCAGTCCCATTATGAACACCTCAAGCGTCTGTGCTGCTCACTGGGGCCTCACAGCTGGTGCTTCCCCGTTGAGTCAGCGAGCTTTCCTTCCCACAAAGTGAGCTTTCCTTGCCAGATGGTGTCTGGGCACTGCTGCTCTGCCGTGCATGGCGCCAGCGCACATCCCATCCCTGGACGGTCACATTCCTGGATATGCTCTCGGCAGACAAGGCACAGTGACCAGCGCCTGTCTTAACCTGGGAGAGACACCTGAGTGGCAGAGACAAGTTTTACTCCTCCTTGCAAACCCTGGCAAACATCCGCAGAGAATCAAGGCTCCGCGGTGCTGTCCCCTGCGCTCCACGACAGGGATGGAGCTACTCATTCAAATCCAAATCCAGCCATTCCTCAGGGCCTCGGGGAATGGGATGAGAATGAAGAGACAGCGGCCGCAACAGTGGTTCCTGACCGCTCCCCGGGAGCAGCCTCTCAACTGCGCCATCAGGGACGGGCCGTCTGTCCCTGCATCACACATCACAATGTTTTCATGTTCTAAAGCACAAGCGGACGTTTCAGTGAGGTCATGGATTTGGTAGCAATATTTTAGCTTGGAACTGGTAAGAAACTAAGGCAAATTAAATTCGATGCTTAGTTTACACTTGCATTTTAAAAGATTTTGAAAATAAGCAGCATATGAAGCTCAAAGAGCTATTATAAACTCCGCGGAAACATCAGAAAAGCCACCTGAAATTCAAAATAAATGAGAATCCGCCACTAAAAGATCTGAATCCAAATGAACAAAGCACGCAGCCTGCCCCGAGTGACGAGGCCTCCACACCTACCCTCCGCACCTGCAGAGCCTCTCCGGGCGCCCGGCCAGGCCTCCGAGTGACGAAGTCCCTTTAGGGGAAGGACATTGACCTAGAACACGCCAACATCTACAGGGTACGAAATGGTCTTAATAAAGGGTTACATCTTCTGAAATGCCGCATTTTAAAATCCTGTCTGTCTGTCTTTAGGGTCCATTTCCTTCCTAAGGCACGTTCAGAGCCGGGCCTTGCTGGGCCTCCTGGGCGCAGGCATCTCCCGGTGCAGCTTCGCCCTCCTTCCGCGCTGGAAGCCGCAGCCCGCCCCGGCCCGCGGTGAGTCCGGGGGAAGGCGCGCTCTGTGGCCGAGGCTGTAACTCGAAGGAGCGGTCCCGGGCCCACCCCAGTGAGACACCAGCACCCACATCAGCTCCGACTTCGCGCGCCCGAGACCCCGGCCTCTGGTGCCACCTGCGCCGCGAGCCGCGAGAGGACTTGGGGCCTCGGGGACCTGCGGACCGCCCAGCTCTTGGCTGCGGAGCGGCGCGCACGTGGTGCATCCCACGGTCACCCCGGGCCTGGGCCTGTCGGGGACTCGGGAGGGGCCCCCCAGGTCTCAGGGGGACCCCCCCGAGGCGCAGCTTGGGCCTGGGGCGCTGTGGGCCGACACGAGTGGGCAGGAAGGGAAGAGCAACCCCAGCCAGGCCGCCCCGTCTAGGGAGCCTTCCCCACCCGGGGCCCGCGGCTCCGCGCTCATGGGCGGCGTGGGGGCGTCTCCGGGAAGGACTCCCGCTCCTGCAGGAATTTGTCCCACGCAGAAGAACGAGGCCCCTGGGAAGCGCCCACGAGCACAGGGAGACGGCGCGGGGCCCTCGAGCCGGTGCGGGGCGCTCCTGCCTCAGCCCAGAGCGGTGCAGCCTCGGGCCCTGCTCTCCGCCTGCGAAAGCTCCACGGGATCGAATCCGCTGTGAAATGTCACTGGCGCACTCGCCATCCGCGGGCAGAAGGAGCCGCTCCCGGGGCCTTTCCACTCCAGGAGGGGACGACGCGCTCCGAACTGCTCGCGGGGAGCTTGGCCTGGTGGGTTCCAGGTGGGAGGAGGCGCAGCCCGCTCAGAGGGCCTGGGCAGCTGCGTGGTCCCAGCGCGGGGGTCTGCGCCGGGTGGGGCCCTGGCCACGTGGAAACCCGGGGCTGGCCGTGCCCACTGCAGTAGCGGTGACTCCGGCGGACTTCAGTGAGGACCTGGAAGTGAGATCCTCCCAGGAGACCCCCCTCAGGGACCCGGGCTCCAGTCCTGAATGGGAATAAACCGTGTGGACCCCACATCCACGCAGGGCAGCTCGGAGCCGTCGCCCTGGCTCTGCGCAAGCCGAGCCTTTGAAGGCCCTGGACCGAGGCTTCCCTGGAGGTCTCCCGGCCCTGCTATGCGTCCCGAAGCTCCGGTGCCTGGATGCGGCGGGGCTGGGGCTTGGCTCTACCTAGAGCCCAAAATGTTTCCAATGTTAGTTTTTTATTTAAGATGCGAAAGTTTGGCTCAGTTCTGCTTCCACTGCTGGCATCTGTGCCTCCGGGAAACCTGCCAACGTCTGGACTGTAAATAAGGGACTTGGACCTAAAAGTTTTTACAAGCTTTAAAGTTCCAGTGACAATACTTGGGTAGTGATATTTCTTGGGAAGTTTGATGCCAAAGAAAAAAAAAAAAAAAAGCATGTGTTTTGCCTTAAGGAAGTTTGGCCGGCTGCTCCTCAGGGCCTGGGCCCCCAGGGAGGAGAACCCAGCTCTGCCACGCTGGTGTCTGCTGTCCTGACTGTAAACCAAAAATAAACTTCTAAGCCCCTAACCGACTGAATGGACCACCGCCCCCCGCCCTCTGTCAAGGGGATTTCAAAGAAACCTGAAAAATGAGGTCAGGCCATGTGTGGCTACCTCAAGGGTCATCCCTGCAGCTTCCAAAGCACAGGCTGGCGGGGGAGTGGGGGCCAGAGATGCCTCATTCTACCCTCCCCACTCTGGCATTCAGGCACAACTGACCCGTATGAACTTTAAAACAGAGATCTTAAGGCTGACAAGCAGGCTGTAGGTAGCAATATAAGATACCAAATTCCCACCCGAGTCTAGTATAGCATCATATGACTGAGAGCAGGCCCTGGAAGTATCCAAATGTTTTACTCCAAAATGTATTTATTTGATATATTTTTTAATGGCCCTGCAAAGCTGTCTCTTGTGGGAGACATTTACATTGTGTAGAGAATCCTCTTCCTTTTCCAGGACTTTTTCTGATGCTGAAGAGATTGGCTGAGAGTCTAGCACCTTCTAAAGGTCTAAAGAGGAAACATTTGCCATTTATTGTCTCTAAGGGTGGCCACCTATGAGACTTCATCTACATAAGAACCTTGGTCTCCAAAACGCCTTCACCAAGACACTCCTTTTTGGTGATTCCATGTCTTTAGATAACAACTTAACTCTTTCAACCAATTGCCAGTGAGAAAACCTTCAAACACGCCTATGTTCTGGAAGCCTCCACGTTGAGTCATCCCACCTTTCCAGACCAAGCGCATGCACACCTCACATGTACTGACTGACGTCTGCCCGTTACTTCTGTCCCCCTAAATGTCTGAAGCCAGCCTGGGCACATGTTCTCAGGACCTCTTGAGACTGTGCCTCGGGTCTTGGCCACTCATATTTGGCTCAGAAGAAACCTCTCTAAATATTTTACAGAGTTTGGCTTTTTTCCCTCAACATGACCCTGCCACCCACCAACTTGAGTTGATGAATAAAAATGGTTTCAGGTGTCTCCCTGCCCTCCTTGCCCCCACAAAGAGAAACACGTTGTCTGAAACAGTGGGAATGTTAAGTTCACTTTCTTTATTCCTGTTTTCAGCCGGAGGTTGGACCAGTGGTTCCCTGGCGGTCCAAGTCACCCAGGAGACACAGGGACACCCCACAGCCACGACCGTCCCACATGGGAGTCTGAGTGGAAAGTGGGGGACTCGGTTAATGGCACTTAGAAAAGAGTGACATCTTCTCAAACTAAGTGCCAGATGCCTTTCGTGGGATGAAGGGAGTGCTGTCTACTGTGCTACAGTAGACCACAGAAAGCCCAGAAGGGCCGCGGTACAAACCGGCACACCGGAACGCTGCTGTCGGTGCCATGCAGGCAGCGCGGGGCTCTTTCCTGAGCAGGGTGCCACGTGTGGCCACAGCGGTGGGCAAAGCTGGGGCAGGGACTCCAGGTGCGGCTGCCTCAAGGGTCCTCCCTGCAGCATCCGAAGCACAGGCTGCCGTTGTGTTCTGAGCCTGTGCGACGTCAGCCACACTCACTTTGTCTCTGGGATTCCTCCTTCCCATTCAAAAAGGAGGATCAGAACAAAACCCCACACATCCGTATCCTTTTGGCTGCAGAGTATCCGGGCACCTCTGGAGAAATTGGGGGGCCCCACAGAAGAACCCTGCATGCCCCAGATGCTCGCTGCAACCTCCTCCTGTAACAAGTAGCCACGGTGAAACTTTCCGAATTCCCAAATAAAGAAGCAGGGCAGAGCAAGCCCTTCCTGGAACGGTAGGCTCCTCTGCTGTGTTTTTAAAATTGTGGTGAAACATAAATAACATAAAATGTGCCATTTTAACCATTTGTAAGGACACCATCCATAGGGCTAAGCACATCCACAACGTTCCGTGCAGTCATCACCACTGACCATCTCCAGTACTTTGTCATCCTCCCAACCTGAAGCTCTGTCCCCGCGAAATACTCACTCCCCAGCCCCAGCCACCGGCACCCCACCTACTTTCTGTCTCTATGGACCTGTGGACTCCAGGGACCTCCTGTGAGTGAGACTCATGCATGATTGTCTTTACTGGGTATGACGTCCCCAGGATTCATCCATGGTGTAGCCTGGGTCAGATTTTCCTTCCTTGTTCAAAGCTGAATAATATTCCACTGTAGGACGGACCACGTTGTGTGGGTTCATTCCGTCCTGGATAGACACTTAGGTGGTGTCTGCCTTTTGGCTTTTGTGAATAAAGCTGCTGTGAAGATGGGGGTATAGGTACTTCTTCGATATCCTGATTTCAATTATTTGGGGCCTATACTCAACCTTCACTGTATGTTAACATGATTTTATCTTTCTTTAAGCCACTTTTACACATCTATAAAATTTTAACTCGTTTAATTGAGCGATAACTGTTATTACAGCTGACCCTCAAGCAATGCGGGTTTAAACTACACGGGTCCATTTATTAAGCCAGTAGTTTGCACATGGCGAGTCCTCCTGGCTGCAGAGACTTTGTGTGGGGACTGGTCCCATATTCGAGGTTCTGGGACAAGTCCCCCAGGGACATCAAGGGACGACGGTGCCATTTTTCATATTTGCCACCAGCATCATCTCTAACTGGGTTTTCTGCTAATCAACACCCCTGTCAGGAGGAGAGCAGACGGGGCAGTGAGGCCCCAGTGCAGACCTCAGGCAGGCTGGGCTCACCTCAGCCTCCCCCGGCTCCATTCCAGCCTCCCGCGGCCTCCTGGCCTCAGGTTCCAGGCCTCTCACCATGAGGACGACGACAGGCCCAGAACTCCCGTCCAGATTTAAAACTCCTGACTCAGCTGCGACCCTGCAGGGCCTCCAGCCGCACCTCCTCCTCCCAAGCTCGGTCCCGGCCCGGTCAGCGCAGCCCCCTTGCCCTGAGGAGGAACCTGGCCCTCTGGAAGTCTTCCACTGTGTCCTCTGGGGAAACCACGGTGCTTCTCTTGCCAAAGCCTGGTTCCTTCTCTCCCTCTCTACCAGGCTGGGTTTTGCCAGCGTTGTCTGTCGGATGCTATGGAGATGGGAAAATGAACTTCATCTTTCATCTTGCACACGCCCTGTCTGAAGGTCCAGTGTTGCCCTGGGGGACAGTGAGGGGCAAACTCGAGGAGCCCCTGTGGACACGTGGATGACCTCATGCCCCCCCGGGGAGGTGCCCCAGACCCCCCCGGACGCCAGAACCCATGGGGGCGGGGCCTCGCCTGGAGCAGGGCTTCCTTTCTAGATGACTTAGAATACCTCAAACTATGCAATGCGGTGTAAATACTGGTTACACGGTATTTTATTGGTATTTTTTATTGCTGTATTGTGATTTTTCTTCCCCTCTGGGGTTGGTGGAACCCTCAGATGCAAACGGGAATGCGGAGGTGGACGGTGGTTCCACGATTTGGAAATCATGAAAGACCACAGAGCCCTGCCAGCTTCTTGGTAGAACTTTGGTTTTTATAAGCTCGATAGAAGATCTTATTAGCTTGATGATTCTTTGAGACCAGGTGCTATTCTTATCTAATTTATTTATTCATTTATTTCCTCAACAAATATTTCTTAAATGACTTTTATATTCTCCCTCAAGCATCTTAAGCAGATGCTTAATAATAGGAAATAACACTCCCTTTATACAATAACATTACGCAACGCCATCATTTGTTCTCATAAAGGCAATTAGTGCATGAATTTCCACCCCCACCCTCAAAAAATTGCAACACTGTGTGCAGTGGAGAAATCCTGGGCTGTCAGGTCTCCTTACTCCACACTCTCCCCAAGACAAAGTGGGTAGTTACCGCATTAGAGGGTGGCCAGGAGTATGTGTGTCTACAGGCAAGCACCTTACCCTCCTGGGGCGAAAATAATTCGGAGAAAGTAGAATATATGAAAAGAAAGTCTGGAGTTAGAGAACCAAAGCTCACAGACCATCTCCCCCGTAACCAGAGAGTTACTTAAATGCTTCGAATGTCACTTCCCTCATCTAGAAAACAGGGGTGAGGCCTCTAACCTCCCAGCACGGCCACTAAAGTCAAACCCTACCCCGGGCATGGGAAGCCTTTGAGGCCTGCGATTTTGGCTGATAGAGGCACAGGTGGAGGCCAGGGCAGCTTGGGGAGCAGGAAACCCCCGTGGCAGGACACGAAGCCCTCGTGGGGGAACAGGAAGCAGGTGAAGTTGCTGTCCCCCCTCCCAGCTGGTGAATCCCCAGCAGAAAGAGGCCCCCAAACACCGAGTGACTCAGCCTGACCATCAGGCTTGTTTCCAAAACCTTGATTTCCAGGTTTCAAAATTGTAAGCTAAGCCCCGTCCACGGCCATGTGCCGCCCAAAGACCCCCCTCAGCCCCTCAGCCTGGATTCTCATCCCCATAACGGCAAGCACAGCTCAGGATGGCCAGTTCCATGAAAAGCCCACTTCCTGCTTGCATTATCCGAGGACAAACCTCCCCAGGACTGAGGAGTTCTTCCGCCACGGCTGATCGCACCAATGAATCAAGGGCCTCCTGCTTGGAGACCCGAGGGGAGAGCAGGTGAGGCGAGTCATCCCCGATCGGCGGGTGGACGATTCCCAGGCAACATGGAGCCCAGATCTGCCCGGGGACGGGGCTGTCCCATTCTCGTGGAAGTTGAGGGATTTTTGCTTCATCCTCCCACAGGCATCCTTCCTGCGCTGTTCCAGAGCCCACAAGCTGAGACGCCCCACAGGCCTTGGCTGTGTCCGCATCTCAACCGACAGTCACTTAAAATGTTTCTCCAATTAATTTTAAATGTAATTTTGCTTTTCAACTTAGGCTCATTCTAAATAAAACGAGTGACATCATGGACTAAGGTGCCTGTTATATTATTCTCTACCACATTCGAATTAATATATAATAATACGTAACAAATAAGTAACTAGTGGCCGGGCGCGGTGGCTCACGTCTGTAATTTTGGGAGGCCGAGACGGGCGGATCACGAGGTCAGGAGATCGAGACCATCCTGGCTAACATGGTGAAACCCCGTCTCTACTAAAAACACAAAAAACTGGCCGGGCGAGGTGGCGGCGCCTGTAGTCCCAGCTACTCAGGAGGCTGAGGCAGAAGAATGGTGGGAACCCGGGAGGCGGAGCTTGCAGTGAGCTGAGATCCGGCCACTGCACTCCAGCCTGGGCGACAGAGCGAGACTCCGTCTCAAAAAAAAAAAAAGAAATAAATAAGTAACTAGTAAAATAAAGAACGTGTGTGCACATTTTTCCTAAAGAGCCTCTCTTGCACGGACAGAACTAGGCATAGGGTATTTGGGGAAACTGTCTCCTGAGAAGTGAGGGGCGGAGGCAGGTGCCCGGAGGCCTGCAGGTGCCACGGGGCTGAGGCCGGCCTCCTGCGCGGGGTCCTCCCTCCGGCCTCCCGGGGAGCGAGCGCCACCTGCAAGGCGGTGGAGAGACGTCTCCATCTAGTGGCCGCCTGCTTCCATTACACTGGGAAGCAAGCTCCTAATCCTGAGGGTCTCGGGTTTCCTTTTGATGATGAAAACCTCCTGGAATCGCATAGCGCTGATGGCTGCGCAACCTTGTAAATATACTTTAAAAAAACCCTGAATTGGACACTTTAAAGGCATGAATTACATGGTACGCGTTACATCTCCATTTTTAAAAGAACTTTTGTGAAAGATTTCAATATATGAGCAGAAAGACATTGTTCACACCTTCTTATGGTGAAATTAAAGCATCTGAAGCATAGTGAGTGTGTCTTTTTCACTTTGTCCTAGAAACGTGAAGTTGAAAACATCCAGGGACCACAAGTCTTCGGGATAGAAATTGTTTCATGTGTGCTTTTCTGTAAGCCATAGCTATAGCTGTTACTAAACACCATTCTTCCAGGACTCTTTTATCTGATATTCTAATAAGTTGTTTCTTTTTAAGGGCACTTCTCCCTAAAAAGTGCTCTCAGGCTGCAATTACACAGATCTGAAACGTGCGGCATCCGCCTTTGCTCTCACTCTGCAGTGGAGCTTGTGGGTGTGGTTAAATTATGATGTTTTATTCTAAGGAGAGGCTGAGAACCATCTGCTTCTTGATGGAAACCATGTGTTATTACAAGACACTACGTCAGGCATTTTAACATGATACACTCCTTGCAATTATACTCACCGAGCAGAATTCCTCTAATGTTCTCCTCACACACCAACTCAAGAATCTTCCCCTGCACCTCAAATGGGATTGATCAGTGCAATTATTTTGTAAAGGTCTTTGTCAGGGGATTCAAAATAACCAGAAACAATAATTATTATTATTTAGAATTCAAGTGTAATTTTCCAGCTGAGATGCAGCCTCAGCCATACAGGTGTGGACAGAGTGGAAAATGAGGTTCTTTGTGTCCAGCACGTCTTCGGAGAGGGGAGACCCTGCTACCGGCTCCTCCTCCCCCAAAAGATGCATGAATCCGTGCGACCCTAGGCCCGTCACTGTCCCAGTGCACGTTTCATGGCCTCAAACGAGTCTTCCTTGTGTGTAAGCTTCAGGGAGAAAGTGCCTCCATGGGGTGAATGCAGAAGTATCACCCCAGGAAGTACCACCCCAGCAGCGGGAAGGGGGGTCCAGTCTGAGGCCCCAAGGGAGGAGCAGCTGAGCTCTGCTGTAGGGAGCCCAGTCCAGGGATGAGCAAGGCGGGAGGGGAAGGCCGGGAAGCGTCCGGGGAACTCTCTGAAGGCTGCCTTCACTCTCGAGCCTGGCCGAGGCTCAACTGGCCTGACCACGCTGTGATTCACATGGGCTACGCACAGCCCTGATTCTTCTTTCCTCACACAGCCGTCGACCCTCAACAGATCTGACCTGCAAAACCGATCTGCACGTCAGCACAGCGGAGCCCTCAAAGACAGGATTATTTAGCCCAAAATGTTACTAGCACTGTAATTGAGAGATCCTGAGACCGACTGACCACGAAGACAGAGGAGGCAGTTAGTAAGGCTGGTGATGAGAGGGCATGAGAGGGCACATCACCACCTCGTGCTAAGGGAATGGTATGAGCAAACACATGCCAATAAAGATGAAATGCAAAAATGCCGCCGGGCGCGGTGGCTCAAGCCTGTAATCCCAGCACTTTGGGAGGCCGAGGCGGGTGGATCACGAGGTCAGGAGATCGAGACCATCCTGGCTAACATGGTGAAACCCCGTCTCTACTAAAAATACAAAAAACTAGCCGGGCGTGGTGGCGGGCGCCTGTAGTCCCAGCTACTCGGAGGCTGAGGCAGGAGAATGGCGTGAACCTGGGAGGCGGAGCTTGCAGTGAGCCGAGATCGGGCCACTGCACTCCAGCCTGGGTGACACAGCGCGAGACTCCGTCTCAAAAAAAAAAAAAATAAATAAAGAAATGCAAAAATGCCTAGAAAGATACAAATGGCCAAAACTTACTCAAGAAGAAATGGAAAATCCTAATAGGCCTGCAACAAGTAAAGACATCTTAAAGTCTTCCCAAAAGAAAAGCCCTGTCCCCAGTGGCTTCATTGGTCGATTTTATCAAATATTTAAAGAAGAAAATAATACCAATTCTACACAACTTTGTCAGGAAAACAAAGAGTAAGTAACACTCCCCAATTCATTCCATGAGGCCAGGATCACCCTGACACCAAGGCCAGACTAAACATGACAAGAAAACTTCACACCGGCCGAGCGCGGTGGCTCACGCCTGTAATCCCAGGACTTTGGGAGGCTGAGATGGGTGGATCACGAGGTCAGGAGATCGAGACCATCCTGGCTAACACGGTGAAACCCCATCTCTACTAAGAAATACAAAAAAAAAAAAAAACTAGCCGGGCGAGGTGGCGGCGCCTGTAGTCCCAGCTACTCGGGAGGCTGAGGCCGGAGAATGGCGTGAACCCGGGAGGCAGAGCTTGCAGTGAGCTGAGATCCGGCCACTGCACTCCAGCCTGGGCTACAGAGCGAGACTCCAACTCAAAAAAAAAAAAAGAAAGAAAACTTCACACCAATGTCTCCCATAAACACAGACACAAAAACCCTTAACAAAATATTAGCAAACCAAATGCAACCGCATACAAAATGGATTATAAACCAGGATCAATTAGAGTGTACCTCAGAAATCCAAGATTGGTTTAATATCTGAAAATCAGTTAATCAATAGATATGAAAAAATCATTAACAAAATACAATACCTATTCGTGATAAAAACTCACAGCAAACAAGAAATAGAAAGAAGGGAATGTCCTCCATCTTTTAACGGACATGTACAAAAAACCTACAGCTAACATCACAGTTAACCATGAAAGACTGAGGGCTTCCCTCCTAAGATGGTAAACGAGACAACGCTGTCTGTTCTCACAATGTGCTGGAGGAGAAAAATCAACGTTAGAATTCGTTAGTTTATTCACTTCCATGTAACGTACGGAGTAGACCTCAGGTGACAACGGGCCACGAACAGCTGGGAGGTACCAGAAGCTCTCTGGCTGCGCCAGACAAAGGGAGGGTTTACATGAAAGCTGGGCCTGGAAAGAGGAATCAGAGTCACCCTAAAATAGGTGTTATTTTCTTAATGCCTGACTTGTAACGATAATGTCTCACATTGTGCTGGAGGAGAAGTGGTGAGAACAGCCAGCCTTGATTTGTTCAGCATCTCAGGAGGGAAGGCCTCAGTCTTTCATGATTAACTCCTTTCCAAGGAAGGAAGGAAGGAGGGAAGGAGGGAGGGAGGGAGGGAGGGAGGAGGGAGAGAGTGGGGGAGGGAGGCAGGGAGGGAGTGATGTAAGGGAGGGAGGGAGATTAAAACCATAAATACTGAAAAGAAGAAATAAAACTATCTGTTGGAGATGACCTAATCCTCTATGTAGAAACTCTTAAGAAATGTATAAAAAAGAACCCTACTGAACTAATAAGCTTATCAAGATTGTAAGATAAATCATTAAGCAAAAATCAATTATATCTTATATATCAATAAACAACCTGAAAATTAATTAAGAAAACAACTCCATTTACAGTATCATCAAAAAGAATAAAATAGTATTAAATATAACAAAAGACATGCAATATTTGTTCACTGAAACCTACAAAACATCACTGAGTTTTCATCAGCAAAAACTGCAAACATCGTAGAAGAGCAAAACCAATGGAGAGACATCCTGTGCTCTTTGAAAGTTTCAATATTATTTACATATTGTCTCCAAAAATTGCTATGATTCAATGCAGTCACTATCAAAATATCAGCACGGTATCAGCATGCTTTTGTGGCAATTGACAAACGGAACTATTCATTTACACGGACCTGAAGAATCAAAAATAATTTTGAGAAAGAACAACAAAGTTGGAGAACGGATGCTGCTGGATTTCAGACTTCCTATAAAGCTACAGGGATCAAGATCATCTGGTATCAGCATAAGGACAGACATAAAGATCAATGGACCAGAACTTGAAATTCCAGGATGCTCATGGTCTATAGTGTAAAATGCAGCACTTTAAGGCATCCCTGGAGAGCGATTTCTTTCTGTTAAAGACTCTCTCAAGTCCGGCCCACCCTCGGTTCTATCTTGTACTGTCTGTCCACGGCTCCAATCCCTTCTCTGTTTTGAATCACATTAAGACAGTCATCTGGGGACCTGCTTCTTAGAAACTCTCCAGTGGCTGCAATGGAAACCTGGCAGTGATAAGAAGAGAAGCAAACTAGAAAGTAATTTGTACATAAATTGCAAGTGAAATTTATAGAGGAAGAATGTTTCCTCTAACACAACATTTTACATTGTATATTATGAAAATTTTCAAACATATGCGAAAGCACCAACAGTTCTTCCGTCCCGTCGCCCCCTCCAGCACCCTCAGTCCTCGGTCCTGCCACCCTCTCCAGCACCCTCAGTCCTCAGTCCCACCGCCTCCTCCAGCACCCTCAGTCCTCAGTCCTGCTGTCCTCCCCTCTCCAGCACCCTCGATCTTTGGTTCTGCCGCCCCCTCCAGCACCCTCAGTCCTCAGTCCTGCTGTCCTCCCATCTCCAGCACCCTTGGTCCTTAGTCCTGCCACCCCCTCCAGCACCCTTAGTCCTCAGTCCCACCGCCCCCTCCAGCACCCTCAGTCCTCAGTTCCGCCGCCCCCTCCAGCACCCTCAGTCCTTAGTCCTGCTGTCCTCCCCTCTCCAGCACCCTCAGTCCTTGGTCCTGCCGCCCCCTCCAGCACCCTCAGTCCTTGGTCCTGCCGCCCCCTCCAGCACCCTCGGTCCTTGGTCCTGCCGCCCCCTCCAGCACCCTCAGTCCTCAGTCCCACCGCCTCCTCCAGCACCCTCAGTCCTCAGTCCTGCTGTCCTCCCCTCTCCAGCACCCTCGATCTTTGGTCCTGCCGCCCCCTCCAGCACCCTCAGTCCTCAGTCTCGCAGCCCCCTCCAGCACCCTCAGTGCAGCACACCTTATCTCAGTCATACCCACTAGTCCCTAAACCAGGTTACTTTGAAATAAATCTCAGGTATCATACTATTTCATCTCCAAATATTTCAGCATGTATCTCTAAATGATAAGAATCTTCTTTAAGTAATATTCAAATAAGTCATCAGTTTTATGTTTTGGAATTATTTTTAAATAAACAGGAGAAATCCTCCCTTAAGTTGCAGGGACAATCCGCATTCAGCATAGCAAGCCTGGAGGTCTCCATTAAAAGGCTTTTTAAGACTCATCTGATGATTTAAAGTCAAATGAGTCGTATGCTTATTTTCCCAAAATATGTACTTTTTCCAGCTGCAAAGAATACATTATAATATGCAATAGCAAATAGCCTATTGCTGTATGGCCAGAACAAATGTGTTAGGAAATGTTGGAATACATTGGCTTATTCACTTCCACGTAAAGCACGGAGTAGACCTCAGGCGACTGTGCCACAGAAGGGTAGGGAAGGTGCCAGGAGCTCTCAGGCTGTGCCAAAGGAAATTTTTAAATGAAAGTTGGGCTGGGAAACGCGAATCAGATTTACCCTAAAATATGTTTTCTTTTCTTAATGCCAGACTCGTCATAACCATTTCATAAATTAAACCCGAACTGTATGGGAAGGCTCAAACAGCAAAACATTCAATGCCATCTCTCCCTGCTATAAATAAAAACACACCTGGTGAAAACTCTACGACAAAACGGGGTCCTTCTAACCCGGAGTCGCTAGAGTCACCCCCACAATCAAACGCACCCTGGAAGCTTTCGGCAGTGTGAGCACTGGGCTCAGCAGCTGGGCCTCTGTTCCCGCCCACGCTTCTGCCAGGGGATTAGAACGCGGCACGTTCTACCCGCGGCCCCACCAGCCCCGCAGGGCGCACCAGCTGCGCTCACGGCCACGGAATCACCGATGCCGTCCTCACGCCTCTGGAGCGGCCTTCTCCGAGACAGCACACGGACCGTCTACGTTTTCCCGGTTGTCTTTTTCCTTCCAAAGTCCACGTGTGCGCTACCACCTCCTTTAACACACAGAAACGGAAAAGCAAAACAACGACGAAAACGGTAGCACGTTCCCTTCGGCCGAAGGGCAGCGCATTTGTTTCCATTATTCCCCCGTTTCCCTGAGAGGAACGCGCCATCCAGACAACCCGGGAGCGGTCAAGAGTCAGGGAGTAGCCGACTGAGCTGGAGCGGCCCCACACTCACCTGCAGAGCGGATTTACCTGGCCTGTGTGTTCGGATGCACGGTGCAAACTGTTCTGACGCGAACCCGCCGTGGAATAGCACCTTCCATGCAGACGCATTTTTGCTTATAGACACCTTGTCTTAGGAGCTCTCTCCCCACAATGGTAAGATTCTGACCGTCGAGGCATCGCCTTCTCCCCGTCACATCAGCAGGGCCCTTCCACTCACGGGGACTTTCCCAATTCTGCTCTTTTTCTCTGCCCCATTTATTGAAATAAAAGCAACCACGAGCACGTGCCCCCTCCAGAACGCATGCTCTGTCTCAAAAACCAGCCCAAAAGGAAGAGGAGGAGGAAGAGGAGAAGGAGCGGGAGGAAGAAACTGGTTTTCCCTGTTGGTCTATTTTATGCAGTTAAAAACAAACAGGAGAAAAATCAGAGGGGATTTCTACTTCTGACAATAAGGGAGGCCAGACACTCGGAAGGGTCCTCACCAACAAAACCATCGGATCCTGCCTGACACTTGGTTTTCCTGCCAGTATTGGCTTGAATGAAGTAAGGGACTTCTTCAAGGCTCCCTCCTGACCTGAATTCAGAGGAGGGAAATCCCATAATAAAATAGAAAAGGTGAGGTTGCCCTGAGAGGACTTGCCACATCAGAGCCACCTAAAGGTTGTCTGGGCCAGGAGGTGAGCTGGGGCTCCAGGCCCAGCAGAGGAGGCAAATGTGCTCCCCACTGAGGTCGCCAGCTTGAGACAGTGGTAAAGACCACCAGGTTCTCACAGAGTGACATCAGCCAAACCTGAGCTCACGGCCAAACAGCAGCAAACACTCGCCGAGGAACGCGTCCATGAGCAAAAGTCAGCACGCACAACCAAACACAGAACAGACTCAGACCCGCAGAGGCATCAAAATCAGTGGCTAGATCTGAAGAAGTTGTCCAGAATGCATAACAGAAAAACAGGGAGGCAAAAAATATTAGAAAGATTAAGAGGGAGAGATTGTAGCAGAAGGTCTAACGGATATCTATTTATAGTTCCAGGAAATGAGACCGAAAAGGAAGAGGAAGAAAATGATTGATTACAGAGATGATACTTGAAAATCTGCAAGAATTGATGAGAGTCATGAATACACAATATATTCCAAATAGAGTAAATAAAAGGAAACCTACCTTAGATACACTGAGAGAAAGTGTCAGAACACTGAGTCCGGGTGCAGTGGCTCATGCCTGTAATCCCAGCACTTCGGGAGGCCAAGGTGGATGGACCACCTGAGGTCGGGTTTCAGATCAGCCTGGCCACCATGGTGAAACCCCACCTCTGCTAAAAATACAAAAATTAACTGGGTGTGGTGGTGGGCGCCTGTAATCCCAGCTACTTGGGAGGCTGAGGCGGGAGGCCAAGGTTGCAGCGAGCCGACATCACTCCATTGCACTCCAGTCTGGGTGACAAGAGTGACACTCCATCTCAAAAACAAAAATTCAGAATACCGAAGACAAACAGAAGACAGATCGCCAATGAAGTCAACAATAAGACTAACAGATTTTCTTTTTTTATTTTTGTTTTGGTTTTTTTCAAGACAGAGTCTTGCTCTGTCACCCAGGTTGGAGTCCAGTGGCACAGTCTTGGCTCACTGCAACTTCCACCTCACAGGTTCAAGCCATTCTCATGCCTTGGCCTCCTGAGTAGCTAGGATTACAGGAGTGTACCATTATGCCTGGCTAATTTTTGTATTTTTGGTAGAGACAGGATTTTACCATGTTGGCCAGGCTGGTCGTGAACTCCTGACCTCACGTGACCCACCACCCTCGGCCTCCCAGTGTTGGGATTACAGGCGTGAGCCACTGCGCCATGCCCAGATTTTTAACAGCAAAAATAGAAACTGGAATCCAGTGGAATCATGTCTTCTAAAAACAGACTGTCATTCTACTGCTGTCTACCCAAACCATCTTTCCATGAGAGCAAATAAAACATTCTCAAAGAAACAAAACTGAGAGTTAAACTCCAACAAAACTCTCCTAAAGGAGTTCTAAAGCATGTGCTCTAAGCAGGTGGAAACTCATCCCATAAGGGCATGACTGACTTATGCATAGCATATCGTGTGGCGTGTAGTGTGTATTATGTAGTGTGTATTATATAGCGTGTATTATGTAGTGTGTATTATGTAGCGTGTATTGCATAGTGTGTATTATGGAGCGTGTATCATGTAGCGTGTATCATGTAGCTTGTATTATGTAGCGTGTATCATATAGCGTGTATCATGCGGTGCATATATGTAGTGTGTATCATGTAGTGTGTATCATGTAGCATGTATTATGTAGTGTATTATGTAGCGTGTATCATGTGGTACGTATTATGTAGTGTGTATCATGTAGCATGTATTGTGTAGTATTACATAGTGTGTATTATGTAGCATGTATTATGTAGTGTGTATCATGTGGTGTCTATTGTGTAGTGTGTATCATGTGGTGTGTATTATGTAGCATGTATTGTGTAGCGTGTATTATGTAGCTTGTATTACGTGGTGTGTATTATGTAGTGTGCATTATGTAGCATGTATTATGTAGCATGTATTACATATAGATTACATATTACATAACTATTTAGATGTCTATTAGATATACATTGTTTTAGCAGAACCAGTTCGTCTACATTGAGATAAATCTTTTTCCTTATAAATTATTCGTTACTTAAAAAAAAGGAAGTTATAAAATATCAGAAGAAATGACAAATTGTTAAATATATGTTAAATCTAAACAAACATTGTCTACGAGATAATAACCACAATATCTAACTTGGGAGTTATAAAAATTATAGAGGTAAAATATTGATCACTGATAGTTTGAAAGTCTGGAGAAAAGTGATCTAAGATTTATGTTGTTGAGAAGGAAACTCAAGTATTAATCTTAAATTTATTATATTTGAAATGCAAAGTAAAATTTCAATGGGGATCACCAAAAGAACAATGGAGTGAACAAAAATTTAAAAAATAGACAAAAAAGCAGATCTCCATAGATTCCCAAAGGAAAAATATGTGATAAAGGAGAAAAAATACACACACACATATATAGAGAGAGACAGGAACGACACACACACACACACACACACACACAGAGACACAAAGAGGGAGAGAGGGAGGGAAGACACACACATGCAAGCAAAGCTTATAAAACTGCAGGCGAAACTGTCAAATGTACTTTCAAAGTGAGAGATTTTGACGCATCTCTTTAGACTATTGCTTTTTCAATTAGAAAAAAGTAAACATATAGTAAATGTGAATAATACATTCAACAAGCTTAATGTATTAGATAGATATAGAATGCTAAACCAAATCAGAAAATAATACACATTCCTTTGAAGCAAATATTAACCATATACTAGGCTTTATGCTAACTGCATTAAATTTCAAAATAATAGTATCATACATTTTATGTTATCTAACCATAGTGCAATTAATTTAGAAATCAACAATACAGGCCAGGCGCGGTGGCTCACGCCTGTAATCCCAGCACTTTGGGAGGCCAAGACAGGAGGATCACGAGGTCAGGAGATGGAGACCATCCTGGCGAACACGGTGAAACCCTGTCTCTACTAAAAATACAAAACAATTAGCCGGGCGTGGTGGCGGTGCCTGTAGTCCCAGCTACTCGGGAGGCTGAGGCAGGAGAATGGCGTGAACCTGAGAGGCGGAGCTTGCAGTGAGCCGAGACAGCACCACTGCACTCCAGCCTGGGCGACAGAGTGAGACTCTGTCTCAAAATTAAAAAAAGAAAAAAGAAATTGACAATACAAAGATAAAGAAATTTCCTATACATTTGGAAATTTTAAGATGTACTTCTAACTAACTCCTTCATCAAAGAAAAAGATTGTGATAGAAATAAAGCCATACTTGACTGACTATTTTAAAACTTGTGAGAGGAAGGAAAAGTGGAATCTAGTAGGGCATTTATAGCTCTGAGGTTTGATTCAAATGAACACAGGCTTAAAATTAATGAGCTAAACATCCAATTTAAGATGATGAAAAAGAACAATAATGAATCAAAAGAAATTGGCAAATTCCTAGAAAATATAATTTCCAAAAGTGAAACATCTCATTTTGAGATGAGATAGGTCTGAACAGACCTGTAACTCTGAAAGAAATCTAATCAGTAGATTAAAATTTTCCCACAAACACATACCAAGACAAGAAAGGTTTAAGGTTATATCAAACATTAAAAAAGGTCATCCCACACTTATAAAAATGCTTTCAAAAATGGAATTAGAGACAGAAAAGAGGAAAGCTTCCCAACTCATTCTATGAGCCCAATATACCTTTGATTTCAAATTCAGCAAGGATAACACAAGAGAGGAACACAGACGTTTCTCACTTGTAAACATGGCCATAAAAAGATTAAGTCAAATATTAGCTAACTAAAAATCTACTTATGGAATTTGTTTTATCCCAGAAATGCATAACTGAATCTGGTTTTTGAAATAGAATAATGTATACATTATACATATGCAAATATATGTATTTCCCTATCTTAACAAAATGAAAGAGGAAAACCATATGATCATCTCAACAGAGGCAGAAAACCATTTGATTCTATTCTAAAATAGTCATAAAAATCTTTTAGGAGACTAGGGATGAACTGAAGTTTCTTTAACCTGAGAAAAGGCATGCCAGAAAAACCCTTAGCATAAATCTTTCCTGATGGAGAAATGTCGGAAACCCTCCCTTTGCCGTCTGGAATAAGACAAGGAAACCCACTATAACCGATTCTGTTAATCACTGCACTATGGGTTAACTACCACAGCAATGCAAGAAAAGAAATAAAAACTACAAAACTTGAAAGAGAAGCATAAAACAGTCATCATTTATAAATATTTTTTAACAGTGGAAACTGCAATATACTATATACTATTAGAAATAAAAGATCTTAGTAAGGTGAGTGCGTGGTGACAGTTCATGAAAATCCACAGAAGTTCTATAAACCAGCAAAAATCAGCCGGAAAATGGCAGTTTTAAAAAAGCTATCGTGTACAATAGGAACAGAAAATAAAGTAACTAGTAGTACACACGAAACAAAAAAGAGCAAGTGCTATATGGAGAAAATCATAAAATCTCATTGGAGGACTTTGAAATGAACCTAAACAAGTGAAATGGTAAACCGAGTTGACAGACGGGAAAATTCAAATCCCAGAACTGCCAGCTGTCCTCAAACTGCCCGAGATTCCACGTGGCTCTGTTAAGGCCCTAACAGGTTTTATCCATAAACTTGACACATTAATTCTACAAGTTATGAAACAACAAATACCAAGAACAGCCGCAAAACTTCTGAAGAAACTTCTAAAGAATCCTGGGACCCTGGTCCTCCCAGATGTCATGACTTAGGAGCTCTAGCAATTCCGACAGTGCAGTAGAAGCCAGAATAGAAAATCTGGCCTGGCCGGGTGCGTGGCTCACACCTGTAATCCCAGCACTGTGGGAGGCTGAGGCAGGTGGATCACTTGAGGTCAGAAGTTCGAGACCAGCCTGACCAACATGGTGAAACCCCGTCTCTACCAAAAAATACAAAAAAATTAGCCAGGCTTGGTGGCACGTGACTGCAATCCCTGCTACTCAGGAGGCTGAGGCCTGAGAGTTGCTTGAATGAGTGAGGCAAGGGTTGCAGTGAGCTGAGATCACACCACTGCACTCCAGCCTGGGCAACAAAGTAAGACCCTGTCTCAAAAAAAAAAAAAAAAAAAAGGAGACTGGTATATATCAGAGATGACATCACAGATAAATGAGAACAGAAGTTTTTCAATATATAGGGCTGGGATGATTGGTTATTCATATGGAAAATGAATTGGATTCCTGCCTTACATCATATACCAAACATCCATTTCTTATTAAGTAAACGGTTAGCCATGAAGGGCAAACTTCATACATTTTAAAAGTATTAAAGAAAGATATCTTTAAAATCCTCATGTTAGGGAAGGCATTCTCTGTTCATCAAAATATCTCATAAAGAAAATGAAAAAGACAAACCCAAAATTGATAGACTACATTAGTTACATATAAACAATAAAATAGTTTCCTTCAGAAACCACAGGGAACTACTACAAATCAGTAATAAAAAGACAAACACCCCCACAGAAAAATGAGCAACAAACGTGAACAGGCATTTCACAGGAAAGAAAACTCAAGTGGCAGATAAAAAATAGAAAAATAAACTAAACCATATGGTCATTAGGAGACTGCCAATCAGAACTACAAGTTTTCATTTTAACACAGATTTTTACCTGGCATGGCAGAGACCAAGTTGGATAACACAGACTTCTTGAGGATGTGGATGGAAAGTAACTCTTTTGTTGCTGGTGGGATTATAAATTAAAACCACTATTTCAAAAAATTGGTTGTCACTTCATTCATCTGAACATTTGCACACTCTATGATTCTGCAGTCCCCTCCACACGCACACCCTCCTCCACACGCACACCCTCCTCCACACGCACACCCTCCGGTGGCTTTAACTCAGGTGCACCAAGAATCATGCAGAATGTTCACTGCAGTACTGCCCATGAAAGCAACTAAATGTCCATGTATAAAGACTCAGGAACACATTATGTTACACCAAATGTCTACGTATAAAGATAGCATGAACACATTCTGTTACAGCCGCATAATAGGATATTACACAGCAATCACAACCAACCAACCACAGCCAAACAAAAGCATATGGGCGAGATGCGGATGCACAATGATTAGTGCAACAGCCATCACTGAAGAATATATATGACGCTATTTTTATAAACCTCAGAAACAAGCCAAACTAAACAATATCTGTGTGTATGTATATGTATGTATATATGTGTGTATGTATATGTATGTATATATGTGTGTGTGTATGTACATATATATTACTCTTTCCTGTAGAAAAGGAACATGATCAATACCAGGGTGAGGTTAGTGGATCCTCTGGTGGGGAAGCAAAGGGCACAGTGGGATGGGGAGCTCTCCAGCGGTCATTGTGATGTTGGTGACACCCTGGATTTCAGGTGAGCTGATGGGCTCATTGTAGGGGTAGTCTTCATAGCTCATCTGATACGTTACACACAGTCTGCTCTGTACTGTATGGGGAGCCCGGAAGCTGGAAACCCTGGAGGAAAGTGGCCACACTCGGCACCTGGCCAGGCCTGAGGACCCAGGGCTTTGAAAGAAGCTAGGCCAGGGAGACTGTGAGGGATGGCAGGATGGAGATAGGGGCCAAGGAAACAGAGGCGGGGGTCAGAGAACACGGGGGTTCCACACTGCTCCTTGAAAGGTCTGAGTCCATGAGGCCTTTGTGATACTCAGAGAAAGGAGGCAAGGCAAATGACGGCAGTCCTCTGACTCCAGACCGCGTTAAGTTGGTCTGATTGAAGTGAAACAGCATTGCCGTCTGCCATGCCCTTGGTCCACAGAAGAGCGGCAGGTGCAGCTGCTCTGCGGGCCAGTGGGAGGGTGGGATGTCTGTGTGGGGATGACCAGACAGGACTGCCCCGGTCTCAGCTGCAGAGCCTCCTGGCCCAGACCTTGCCCTGCACAGAGAAGGCCAGCAAGACTGCACTCCCTGCTGCTCTGCCTACGAAAGGTTGTCAGGGAACTCCCGCTGAGACAGAATAGACCTGCTTTTGTTTTGCTCTAGACTGTGGTGGCTCCAAGTTATGCCAAAAAGAAACCACGTCAGTCACAGAGAGCCCACAGTTCAGCGCCAGCAGCTTCTTTCGCTGGTGAAAGCAGCAAGGCCAGCAGAAGTGATACCCTGGCAGGATTGAGTCTTCCTTCTAGCAGGACACTTTAATACCCTGGGCCTAATGGACCAATTCTTACCCAGTGGTTTTCACTGGCTTCCTTGCCATTTTCCCCCAGCAACGTGCATCCCAGCTGCATCTCAGGAGAGACGGAGGAAGGTTCCTCCTCACATGCATCACAGCTGCGGCCCAGGTGAGGTGGAGGAAGGTCTGGGATCTTTTGCATCACAGCTGCGGCCCAGGTGAGGTGGAGGAAGGCCCTGCTCATGTTGCCCTCACCACTGCCTGCTGAGGAAGCGAGTTTTGGGGAGTGATATCTTGAGCCGCCTCCACTTGATCTCCTGGGAGGGCTCATTCGTTCAGGTCCATGGACATTTTAAAGAGCTCCCTGTGTGATCGTGAGGTATACTGAAGTTTAAGAACCACTACTTTAGGAGGTTTTTGCTATTTTAAGGCCAACATTCATGCTCTATTTTATGTTCTATAACTGTGAATTTTATACTTTGGATTTTCTGAAAGAAGGGCATGTGTTCTTATGTTGTTTATTAATATACTAAAAATATCAGAATAAAAACAACACAGGGAAATGGCTGCTTTAAATGTGTAAGATGCCCACCCCAACACACCGGCACAGGCATATCTCAGAGAGGCTGCTGCCGCGGCTCCGGACCATGGCAATAAAGTGAATATCACAATAAAGCAAGTCACATAAATCGCTATGGTTTCCCGGTGCTTTATAAAATTATGTTTACACTATACTGTAGTCTTACTAAGTGTGAAATACCATTATGTCTTAAAAAATGCACATGCCTTAACTGAAAAGTAACTTATCGCTAAAAACTGCTGACGATCGTCTGCCCCTTCAGTGAGTCCGAATTTTTTGCTGCTGGAGGGGTCTTACCTCAGTGCTGACGCTGCTGACTGACCAGGCTGGTGGCGGCTGACGGCTGGGGTGGCTGTGGCCATTTTTAAAAATAGGACAGCAATGAACTTTGTTGTGTGGATGAACTCTTCCTTCCACGGAGCGTGTGCTGCTGCTGGGTAGCGTTTTACCCACAGCAGAGTTCTGTTCAGAATCGGAGTTAATCCGCTCACACCCTGCCACCACTTTATCAACTCGTTTATGGAATATTCTAAATTCTTTGTTTCATTTCAACAGTCTTCACAGTGTCTTCATCAGGAGCAGATTTCATCTCAAGAAACCACCTTCTCTGCTCATCCATAAGGAGCATTTCCTCGTCCGTTCAAATTTCATCCTGAGATTGCAGTTCAGTCCCATCTTCAGGCCCCGTCTAATCGTCTAATTCTAGTTCTCTTGCTATTTCCACCACGTCTTAAGTTATTTCCCCCACTAAAGCCTTAAACTCCCCAGTTATCCATGAGGGATGGAATCAACTTCTTCTAAACCCCTGTTAAGGTTGATATTTTCACATCCTCCCATAAATCATGAATGTTCCTAATGGCATCTAAAATGATGAATTCCTTTCAGAAGGTTTTCAGTTGACTTTGCCTAGATTCATCAGAGGAATCAACTATAGTCTTAGAAAATGTATTTCTGGGCCGGGCGCGGTGGCTCAAGCCTGTAATCCCAGCACTTTGGGAGGCCGAGACGGGCGGATCACGAGGTCAGGAGATCGAGACCATCCTGGCTAACACGGCGAAACCCCGTCTCTACTAAAAAATACAAAAAAATAGCCGGGCGAGGTGGCGGGCGCCTGTAGTCCCAGCTACTCTGGAGGCTGAGGCAGGAGAATGGCGTGAACCCGGGAGGCGGAGCTTGCAGTGAGCTGAGATCCGGCCACTGCACTCCAGCCTGGGCGGCAGAGCGAGACTCCATCTCAAAAAAAAAAAAAAAGAAAATGTATTTCTGAAATAAGAAGACTCAAAAGTCAAAATCATTCTGGATCCCTGGGCTGCAGGGTGGATGTGGTATCAGCAGGCATGAAAACAACATTCATCTCCTGCACGTCTCCATCAGAGCTCTTGGGTGACCATGAGCAGGAATTGTTCTGAAAAGAATCTTTCTGAGCAATAGGTCTCAAGAGTGGGCCTAGATGGTCGGCAAACCACGCTGTGAACACAGGTGCTGTCATCCAGGCTTTGTTGTTCCATGGATGGAGCACAGGCAGAGGAGATTTAGTCTCATTCTTAACGGCCCTGGGATTTTCAGATGGCACCTGGGCACTGGCTTCAACATTAGCCCCTAACAAGGGGGTCAGCCTGTCCTTGGAAGCTTTGAAGCCAGGCACTGACTTCTCCTCTCCACTGGTGAAAGTCCTAGATGGCATCTTCTTCCAATAGCAGGCCGTTCTATCTGCACTTAGAATCTGTTGTTTAGTGCAGCCTCCTTCATCAGTGGCCTCAGCTGGGTCTTCTGGGGAACTTGCTGCAGCGTCTCCATCAGCACCTGCTGCTTTACCTTCGCTTTTATGTTACAGAAACAGCTTCTTTCCTTCAACCTCATGAATGAACTTCTGCTGGTTTCCAACCTTTCTTCTCTCTGAAGAAAGTGGAGAGAGGCAGCTTCCTCGCCTCTCCAGCCTTCACGGAACTGAAGGGAGTTAAGGCCTCAGTCTAGACGAGGCTGTGGCTTCAGGGCGTGTCATGGCTGGTTTGATGTTCTACCTAAACCACTGAAATTTTCTGTCTCTGCAGTAAGGCTGTTTTACTTTCTTTTTTTTTTTTTTTTTTTTTTTTTTTTT
>NC_037686.1:72051035-72131999 GCF_003255815.1 Theropithecus gelada
GTACAGTGGCCGGATCTCAGCTCACTGCAAGCTCCGCCTCCCGGGTTCACGCCATTCTCCTGCCTCAGCCTCCCGAGTAGCTGGGACTACAGGCGCCCGCCACCTCGCCCGGCTAGTTTTCTGTATTTTTTAGTAGAGACGGGGTTTCACTGTGTCGGCCAGGATGGTCTCGATCTCCTGACCTCGTGATCCGCCCGTCTCGGCCTCCCAAAGTGCTGGGATTACAGGCTTGAGCCACCGCGCCCGGCCGCTGTTTTACTTTCTTATCATTTGTGTGCACTGGAGTCGCACTTCTAATCTCCTTCAAGAACTTGTCCTTTGCATTCACAACTAGGCTAACCATTTGGTGTGAGAAGCCTAGCTTTTGGCCTGTCTCGGTTTCTGGCATGCCTTCCTCACCAAACTTAATCATTTCTAGCTTTTGATTTAAAGTGAGGGACCTGTAACTCTTCCTTTCAATGAAACATGTAAAGGACATTGTAAGGTTGCTAAGTGGGCAGATTTCAATATTGTTCTGTCTGAAGGAACAGGGAGGCTGAGGAGAGGAGAGACGGGAACGCTAGGTCGGGGGAGCTGTCAGATCACAATTAAGTTTGGTGTCTCACGTGGGCAGCTATGGTGCTCCAAAACAATTGCAGCAGGAACATCAGAGATCACCGATGACAGATCACCATAGGCGATAGAAATGAAAAGTTTGGACGACTGTAAGGATTGCCAAAATGTGACAGAGACATGAAGTGGGCAGGAGCTGTTGGGAAAATGGTGCCAATCGACTTGCTAAATTTTAGGCAGACTTGCCACGAATTCAATTTGTGAAAAATGCAGTATCTTTGAGTGCAATAAAGTGAAATGAGTAAAATGCCTGTGTATAGCAACCAGTTTGAGGACTACTTCACGGCACACTGGTAGCTGATGGTACTTAGAAGCTGCCGGTTTTGACAGAGCTCACCTGTGAAGTGGTGATGGCTGGCTCGCCGGGGCCCAGGACCTGTGCGTGGCTGGGAGCTCCCTGTGGGGGTCTTTCGTGGGCTCCAGGACCTGCGGAGTGTGAGTTGCAGTTCGGTGGACAAACATGGCCAGGACAGATTGTGCTCCTGGGGACTGGGCACCTTCCCCTAGAAAATCAGTGACGTGGGAAACGGCTGTATTAGTTGTGAGTGACGTCAGCGAGTGTGGTTCTCAGCAGTCCTGTGACAGGCAATGCTACTCTTCCATTTATATTTTTAAAAAGAATAACCTGGTGGGGCTTTTAAGCTTTGGGGATAAAATAAACCAGAAAAACAAACAGCTTTTCTTGATAAGACCGATACATACCCCAGGTCTTCCTCCCTGGAACTGTGACTGGTGTTGAGAGGTTGAAAGAGAATGGCCTGCACCACACCCAATGACCGTTCAGCTTCCCTCCTTCCTGAAAAGCTTCCACCGCATTTGGCGAGACTCCACGTGCTATCCCATCCTTTCACTCAGTGAAAATGAATGAAAATGGCCAGGTGCGGCAGCTCACGCCTACAATCCCAGCACTTTGGGAGACCAAGGCAGGTGGATCTCCTGAGGTCAGGAGTTCGAGACCAGCCTGGCCAACGTGGTGAAATCCCGGCTCTACGAAAAATACAAAAATTAGCCGGGCGTGGTGGTGGATACCTGTAATCCCAGCTACTCGGGAGGCTGAGGCAGGAGACTCACTTGGACCTGGGAGGCAGAGGTTGCAGTGAGCCAAGATCGCACCACCGCTCTCCAGTCTAGGTGACAGAGCGAGACTCCATCTCAAAAAAAAAAAAAAAGAAAAAAAGAAAAATCAAAAACCTAGTTGTAAAATGTAAACTTGAAGGCACCTGTAGTATTGTACCATAGACTGTTTCTCACAGATTAATTTTGGTGGAGTTTAAACGTTGTTAGAATCAAAACGAAGGCACTTGTGTTAGAAAAACAAACGAAAAGCCCTGACGAATGGAACCAGCAAAGGCCATGAAGGGAGATTCCCACGTACATCTAATAACAAAAAATATGATAGAAGACTCTGCAAAACTCAAAATCTTGCACAAAGACCAGCACAACCTGACACAAAAAATACTTCTGCAAGGACGTCTGCCCAGCAACTGCCTATCTAGCCTCGGACCAGCATCACCCTCGCTATTGATCTTTGTAGCCCGGGATAATTCTTTCAAAATAATTGTCATCCTCCTAATTTTCCCTTTAAAACCCTTTGTCTTCCTGTACCTGAATATGCACGCAATTTACTGTGGTATGTGTATTCCCATTTCAATGCTTTATTCTTGGATAAGTTACTTCTTCTTTGAGTGACCCTCTCTCTGCTCCTTAGCCTGATACATATGGTGTCAGAAATGGGACCAGAAAAATATCACCATCGGAATAAATCATTTTTTATTCCCATTTTTTGGAACCATTGTGCAGTATTTACTTCAGCTCTTTGAGCTCTTCACTTCCACAACTTGATTTTTCACCCTGGTGAGTCCTTTCTCAGGCTGAGCCTTTCTCTTTGTGTTGGAGACTTTTTGATGCTACTCAGAATGTGACTTGGATGAGGCTGCCTTGATGAAGGACCGCACATCCGGCCCGAGATGATAAACAGGCTTTTTGTCTTCTCTGCGAAGTCCTTGCTGGTGCAAAGGCATAAATCTTTCTGGGCTGAATGCTCTGATTTGTACAGAATTAACATTCTCTCTGTAAGGCATGTCTTTACTTGTGAATTCACTTTTGATCTGCATGCCTAGTTTAATATTTTGTTCTATCAGGACACCTAGGTTAAAATTTTTGTGAACACTCTTACCTTGGTTCCTTTTGACTTGATTCGAGTCTTTCCCCTTGATGGTTTTTTTAAATGTTCTGAGAACAAAAATAAACATTCTAAATGATGGGTGCAGAATGGCTAACTAAAGGCCACTAGGGCAGCCGCTGCCATCTCAAACACGGCCTAAACTCCTGACATTCCCTGGCTGGATTTGTAGATTTTCTTTGCTCTCAAGAGATTAATAAGAATTGAATGAGATTCTAAAACATTAAAGTATGCCAGGTGTGCTGGGATTCCAGCCAGCTACATGTAGTGGCCCATTCTCATGCACATTTTTTAAGTGATCGGCAAAATGACACCAAGGAAAGTCCAGAGCTCAATGGCAATTATTTGAACTCTCTAAAAAAGCAACCCTTTCGAAAAAACAACCTTGCAGCAACAGAGTTAGCATGGAGTCTTCGAAGGTCTCTATCTCTCCTCCCACCCTTTTTTCTTTTTTGCCTATTTTGAATTTTCTGACTCTTCTGCTGGTGTTGAGATGAAACTCACTGCTTATGGCATTCTAGCCAAGATTTTTTTCAAAGTCTTAAAGGGCTTTCAAATTAACGGTGTTAGAAATTACAACAGCTCCATGGTAACCAACAACCTAGACACCTTTTAGAGACATCAGTTTAGGTTTGACAAACAATTGCTTACGCTGATGGAGCACTTAATTGAAAAATTAATAATCTAAAAGAAAAAGAACTACATATTTATAATGTTTATAGAAGTTAGGCTCTCAAATTACAGAGGTCAAAAGCTGGAACTCAGAGCAATAATGTAAGGTATCTCTGTCCAGCATAAAAATTGTATTACTTTTTCTGCCATGCAGAGTCCAAAAAGAAAAAGCCAAAAACAAAATAAAACCAAAACCCTGCTCCAATGCTTCCTGCCCACATCTCTAACCAACCAAACAAGACCAGCAACCAAAAGACATTTGCTGCTAGTTCAAGGCTACCTGGAGATTCTTATACAATGCAGTCAATCCTAACTAAAATGTTTTTCCTTTTATAGACAGATACAGATACAGATACAGATACAGATACAGATACAGATACACATACAGATACAGATACAGATACAGGGTCTTGCTCTGTTGCCCAGCCTGGAGTACAGTGGTGGGACTACAGACATGCACCACCAGACATGACGAATTCTGTTGTCATTGTTTTGTAGAGAGGGGTTTTACTCTGTTGCCCAGGCTGGTCTAGAACTCCTGAGCTCAAGTAATTCACCTGTCTCAGACTCCAAAAGTGCTGGGATTACAGACATAAGCCACCATGCCTGGCCCACCTAGCTAAAATGTAAACAATTGAAAATTTAGCCCTAACCTCATTTGAAAATGAGAAACAAAAAACAAACAAAAACAAGGTGGGTGGGGGTAGAAATGGCATTTTTTATTTTTATTTTTAAACTGCATGGAAACTGTTTACCCAAAATTTTGGTCCAGAGCCTTCATGAGATTTCCTATCAGAGTAAATAGCACAAAACTAAAAATCTTGGTCCCCTATTGTATTCGTTCATTCTTGCACTGCTATAAAGATACTACCCGAGACTGGGTAATTTATAAAGAAATAAGGTTTAAGTAACTCACACTTCCTCATGGCTGGAGAGGCCTCAGGAAACTTACAGTCATGGCAGAGGGGAAGACGCATGTCTTACATGGTGGCAGGCGAGACAGAGCAAGCAAGAGCAGTGAAACTGCCTGACAAAACCCTCAGATCTCCTGAGAAGTCACTCACTATCACAAGAATAGCATGGGGAAAACTGCCCCCATGATCCAATCACCTCCCACCAGGTCCCTCCCTCAACATGTGGGATTATAGGGATTACAACTGGAGTGGAGATTTGGGTGGGGACACAGAGCCAAACCATATCACCTATGTTGGAACAACACGGTTTTCTTAAAGTATTGATTTGCCCTTAGGAAAACTGCAAGAGGTTTTGATGTTTAATCCTGAAATCTGTTTCTTTTTTTCCCCCCATTTTTTGTAGAGATGGGGGGGTCTTCCTATGTTGCCCAGGCTAGTCTCGAACTCCTGGGCTCAAGCAATCCTCCTGCCTTGGCCTCTCAGAGTGCTGGGATTACAGGCATGAGCCACTGGCCTGGCCAGCTTTTCCTGATGTGTCTGGATTATTCTGTGTAACCAAGAAAATTCCTGTGCTGTTACTAAGAGTCATGTAATTCCCTGCTCCAGGCACTCCTTTTCTTGTTTACAGTCCTCTATAATAAAGTGAACACTCGTAACCCTGGACACACTCTTCCTGTGTCTAATTAAATTCAAGTACCCTTCTCTTCAGGTTTGACTTCTGAGCTATCTAAGGAGAAGCAATCACACAGCAGGAGGTTTTTCTTTACTTTTGGTAACTGGCCTAAACACAAGACATTTTTACATTTAATCAAGCTAGATTTGTTTCTTATTAAGTTTTTGATTACTCAGGAAAACTGAGCTTTAAATGGGTTAAGGCTTTTACATTCCTGTAATTTTCCGTACTTGCTTTTGAAGTATTTTAACTATCACTCTGCTTAAATGAATGGTTAATATTTTACATGACTTGTAGTGTTTTTTTTTTGAGACAAGAGTCTCACTCTGTTGCCCAGGCTGGAGTGCAATGGTGTGATCTCAGCTCACTGCAACTGCCACCTTCCAGATTCAAGCGATTCTCCTGCCTCAGTCTCCCCAGTAGCTGGGATTACAGGCACCCGCCACCACACCTGGCTAATTTCTGTACTTTTAGTAGAGACAGGGTTTCACCATGTTGGCCAGGCTGGTCTCAAACTTCTGACCCCAAGTGATCCACCTGCCTCAACCTCCCAAAATGCTGGAATTACAGGCATGAGCCACCGCACCTGGCCCTGTGATTCTGTTTTGATCAAGTGTTTTAAACTTTTTGACATATTTGGTAAGTTTCCCAAATACCAGAATACCAAATTAAGTCTTTTTGACCTAGAACTAACTTTTGGATTTTCTAGTTGTGCTCCTGGAGAGACTCACATATCTCTCATCTTCTTGAGACATTAAATAATTAGGCTTCTTTGGTAAACTGCAGGGAAGTGTTGTCAAATGATAAGTGATACTAGGTCTTCTTTCAAATACATTTACGGGTATGTTGTTGATATGTTTCAAAAATCATGTAAACTCATAGAAATCTAACATGTTATCAGTCATAATTTTGGTTGTTATATTACATTTTTTCTGAAGTTGTATTTGTATGGCTATGTTATTAATGCATTCTAAAGATGATATGAAATTTATAAGTTTCATGGTCCTGATATCAGTCCAGCTGCCTGTCATGATTCCAGTTGTTCTCTTAAAACGTCATATGTTGGCTGGGTGCGGTGGCTCACACCTGTAATCCCAGCACTTTGGGAGGCTGAGGCAGGCGGATCATGAGGTCAGGAGATCGAGACCATCCTGGCTAACATGGTGAAAACCTGTTTCTACTAAAAATACAAAAAATTAGCCGGGCATGGTGGTGGGCGCCTGTAGTCCCAGCTACTTGGGAGGCTGAGGCAGGAGAATGGTGTGAACCTGGAAGGTGGAGCTTGCAGTGAGCCGAGCACCACTGCACTCCAGCCTGGGGGACAGAGCGAGACTACATCCCAAAGAAAAAAAATGCCATATGTTACATGTAAGTAACTAAATTTCCTTGGTAATTAGGAATTTTCATCAGATTTTTAACCATGGCCATTTTAAGCTTTTGGCTTCCCTACTAATTATTTTCAATTATTCCCTAGAAGTCTTTGCAATCAACTACAGTCCCAATTTGCCTTTCATAAAAACACTTGCAAGAATTCTTGGACACAGATTTCTGAAAACTTTAAGATCATGAACGGAAAAGGAATTTCCAGAACTCTGATGAAGAAACTGACGGGTCCGTGGCACTGCTAACCAAGATCACGCAAAACAAAATACTCATTATATGAAATTTAAAAATTAACACAGATAATGTTTTAATGACTTTTTCTTGAAACATTTTTAGTTCTTTACCTACAGGTTTTATTTTCCAGATTTAAAAAAATTCTCTCTCAAAAGTTGTCTATAGTTTACAACAATTTGGTATAGTTTAGTGAACAAAGGTGGAGGCATTTGATTTTTCTGTCTACTTGGTTCTTCCAAAATTTGGAAACTATTCACGTATATTCTTAGTTTTAAGTACAATATAATTATTTATATAAGTTCAACAAAAATCTATTCTCTCTTTACAGCAGGGTACAATTGGAAGCATTTGATTATAGTACAGAAGTTTTGACTGAATATCATATTTGAAGGTATCCAGAGAAAGCCTGGTTTTAAGGCTTTCCAGCCTTACAATCAGTAAATAAAAATTGTCATTTCCTGGCAGGCCCAGGAACATTCAGATTGTAAGTACAATCGAAGATCTGCCCAGGTTTGGCTTTCTAGCCTCAAGAGGTTTTTAAATCTGATAACCTATGTGATCAGTGTAGGGAGAAAAAGTTATGTTTCTAAAGAAAAATTATCATACCCTTGTTAGTAGACTGTAGCTCTGAGCCTTGTTTTCGAGTTCTTGTTATCTACCTGTAGAATGGGCTAGTCCTGAATTCTCCTAATTTTCTCCAATGTTTGGCTATAATTCTCCAACTAAAAACTAAAACTGCTTCTCTCCTAAAGCCCTGTAAGATGAACCTAAACACATTTTAAGAAACAAGCCTCAGGCCTGATGTATGGTCCACACATAAGGTTCACCAAACCGCTTGATGCCACAACCAGAGATATTCAAGCTGCAAACTGGAAGGAAAAGTTGATGTTTTCATGTTGTAAACATAAACAGTTTTTCCCTAGACATTGGAACAAGACTCCATATCACAAGGAGACCCTAACTCCTCAACTCCTCTTAATGTCTATCTTTTACACTTGACAGGATAATGATGAAATTGAAATTTCACAATCAGTAGCTTCTGTTGGTAACTTAACAGAGCATAACCTTTAAAAATCCTTTAGTAACACCTATAATCCCAGCACTTTGGGAGGCCGAGGCGGGTGGATCACCTGAGGTCAGGAATTCGAGACCAGCCTGGCCAACCCCGTCTCTACTAAAAATACCAAAAATTAGTCGGGTGTAGTGGTGCATGCCTGTAATCCCAGCTACTCAGGAGGCTGAGACAGGAGAATCACTTGAACCCAGGAGGTGGAGGTTGCAGTGAGCTGAGATTGCACCACTGCACTCCAGCCTGGGCAACAAGAGTGAAACTCCATCTAGAAAAAAAAAAAACAAAACTTAGTATTCATTGATTAAATAAGAAAATGCCTGTGCATTTCTTATTGTGGTACCTGGATCAATTCCTCGGGGAAAGTTGAGACCCACATACACAAAAGAAGAAAACAGGCCACATCATTCAAGTCTTACCTAATTCCCTGTGGTCGCTGATTCATTCCCTTGTCTTTAAGCCTGCCGGGTTCATGGATGCAAACGGGGATTGACATATTACTATTAATTTCACTTTTTATTTCCCCTTTTTGAACTTTGTATCTTTTCCTTGTCAACTTTTTTTCCATCCAGGATACACAGGAATAAAGATCATGTTTTTGAGATAGGGTATTGCTATGTTGTCCAGGCTGACCTTGAACTCCTGGACTCAAGCAATCTTCCCACCTCAGCCTCCTGAGTAGCTGGGACTATAGGAATGAGCCACCACGCCTGGCTACTTGTTAACTGATTCGCAGAAGTACAACCCCTAACAGTATAATGCTGGCCCAGCACTTTCAGATGATAGCAAAAGATCATGGAAAAGACAAAATTGAACTTAACAATGCACTCCAGGTAGACTTATCCAGGGAGCCACTCCCTTCAAACCTCCCTTGCTGCTCAAATGTGTCTAAAAGGGTTTTGACACTGGATCCTAGTCAGCAATCATTCCCCTCGAAGTGGGGTGAGACCACCAGCAACGACAGGTCCATCTCAGCACGGAGAGGCATCCAACCCTAACCACAGGGTGTACACAACATGCTTGTACACAACACCCCTGACAAACACAGTCAGGGAAGGCCATGAAGAGAGGGTTCTCATGCTTGCACACCTGGTAACAAAAACGATGACAAAACTCAAAATCTGGCACTAAAGCTATCATAACTTTACACAAAAGGTGCTTTGGCAAGATCACCTGCCCAGCAATTGCCTGTTCAACCCCAGACTGGATCGTCCTTGTTACCGACCTCTGTACCAAGGACCATTATCTCAAAACAATTACGTGATTCCTTCCCCCTCTGAATGTGCAGCCTTTACTGTGGAATGTATATTCCCGTTGCAATGCTCTATGCTTGAAAAAAATATCTTTTTCTTTGAGAGAGGCTTTCTCTGTTTGTTCTTTAGGTTGACAGAAGTATTGTTTTCTCACCTGTGCCTAGTGAGCTTTGAGGTTCAACAACTGCTGTCCTTCCCCTTAACCTCTTTCTGTCCCGGCCTCATAGCACGGACGCTCGTATGCCAATCAAACAACACAGGTGAGTTTGGAGGAAACACACGTCAGTGAGGAAAAGCGACCAGAGGCTTCACCGAAACCACCGAGACACCGATAAACCTACAATTCCGGGGTGTGAGATTCCTCCTTTCCCCTGGGCCACTATGTAAAGGTGACTGCATTACAGTCCATACCTCTTATCTGTGGCCCCAGTATCCTTTTTTTTTTAAGACAGGATCTCGCTCTTTTGCTCAGGCTGGAGGACAGTGGTACAATCACAGCTTACCGCAGCCTTGACCTCCTAGGCTCAATGGATCCTCCCACCTCAGCCTCCTGAGTAGCTGGGACTCCAGACAGGTGCACACCACCACACTCAGCCAATTTTTTGTAGAAATGAGGTCTTGCTATGTTGCCCAGGTTGGTCTTGAACTCCTGGGCTCAAGCGATCCACTGTCTCGGCCTCTCAAAGTGCTGGGATTACAGGCATGAGCCACAGTGTCTGGCCCAAATCCATAGTTCTACACATGGAAAGTTTTGTGTACTTCATTTGGCAGGAAAGTCTAACCTGAACTGGCATGAGACTACCCATGATCCTTTTCACCCTGCTTGTATTTTGCTGCAGGAGCATCAGTTTGATGAGGGTGTCGCCCCAGGCCCCCAAATGGAACATGCACACATCACTTTCCTAACATCAGAACAATTCAGAATTCTGGGAAACACATCTGTTTCTAAGATTCTTGACTACGAGGTGGTGGCTTATGCTAATTTTCCTGACTGTGGCCTCACTTTCTTCCCAATAAATTTGTTTCAATCTGTTGATACTAATGTTTTATTTCATGATACCTGTAAGATAGCTGATTTTAACCAAAGGTAGCACACCAATTAAAGACAAGGTAAGTTTCATTTGCTGTCTAGCATCTCTAATTGGAAGACCACAGGGCATCTATCCAGGTTGGAGTTGTAATCGTCTAGGGATGTCCACATCTGTTTACCTAGATCAGTCTGTCAGTTCCATCAAGGTCTGCATTTCAAATCCCTAAATAACACATGGTTCTTCCCCTTTTACAGAATTATGTTTTCAAACCAAAGTTCACACGCCGCCGGTGGGAACAGGTTCAAATAGGGAATGCTGATACATGTCAACATCCTTTGAGACAAACCTGTTCACCCCTACTTTCTCTCTCGCAGGCGCTGACATCACCCAGGGCTTGCGCTGCTGGGAGTGTTCAAAGGAAAACTTGAGAAACATTAAATTTAACAGAGTTTAACTGAGCAAAGAATGATTCAGGAATCAGGGAGCCCCTCAAACCACAACAGGCTCAGAGAGACTCCAGTGCCGCTGTGTGGCCGAAGACTTACGGACAGAAAAAAGAGTGAGGCACAGAAGGCAAATAGCAGGCGGCTACAGCTCGCATGTGGCCTATTGAAACAGAGTTTGAAGAGGTGACCACCTGTGACTGGTTCAAGAGCAGGTTATGCCCTGTCCACACATCCAGTTAGATTACAGATCACTATGTACGGAGAAACCTACAGGCTAAACTTAAGAGTATGTAAGGAGGCAGCTTCAGGCTACATTTGAGTAGTCTGTCCTTACAGTGTCAACGAGGGGTTCATGGGAATTCTTCATCATCCAGTGGCCTTGTAAATGTTGCCCATGCTTTTAGTTTTGTTACCTGGTTGCTCTGTTTTATGGGATTGTGAGAAACTGAAAGACTGTGACTGCTGGTGCCATTTTCCCACAATCTCTATTTTTTTTTTTTTTTTTTTTTTTTTTTTTTTTNGGCAGGCAGATCACTTGAGCCCAAGAGTTCAAAACCGGCATGGGCACCACGGTGAAACTCTGTCTCTATTTATTTATTTATTTATTTTTATTTTATTTTATTTTTTTTTTTTGAGACGGAGTCTGGCTCTGTCGCCCAGGCTGGAGTACAGTGGCCGGATCTCAGCTCACTGCAAGCTCCGCCTCCCGGGTTTATGCCATTCTCCTGCCTCAGCCTCCCGAGTAGCTGGGACTACAGGCGCCCGCCACCTCGCCCGGCTAGTTTTTTTGTATTTTTTAGTAGAGACGGGGTTTCACTGTGTTAGCCAGGATGGTCTCGATCTCCTGACCTCGTGATCCGCCCGTCTCGGCCTCCCAAAGTGCTGGGATTACAGGCTTGAGCCACCGCGCCCGGCCCACAATCTCTATTTTTTAAAAAATTAGCCGGGCGCGGTGGCAGGCACCTGTAGTCCCAGCTACTCAGGAGGCTGAGTCAGGAGAATGGCATGATCCCGGGAGGCGGAGCTTGCAGTGAGCCGAAATCGCGCCACTGCACTCCAGCCAGGGCGACAGGGCCAGGCTCCGCCTCAAAAAAAAAAAAAAAAAAATCCCATAAACGCTCTCTCCTGAGCGCCGCACGTTTTCCTTTGCAGTCATGGGGGCAGGGGCTGGAGAAGGCAGCAGAGATAGGTAAAACCCCACAGCTACAAAAAATGCACTCCTAACAGCAAGTAATGGTGAGGGCTAAAAGGCACTGTGCCCATTCTGTGCCATTCTAATTACCAAATGTAAACGGTTTTCAGAAAACAAAATTTTTATCTGAGGAATGTGAGTCCTTTTAATTATCAGGCCGAGAGAGACATTCAAATGAGGTGACAATCACGCCCCACTACCCCCTTGACCTGTGTTCATCTCTTTAAACTGCGCCCGGTGGCAACAGCGCCACAAACAGCTATAAATTAACCTAATAACGCCACACTGGACACTACACCCACACTCAACAGCTTAACAACAGAGTCAGTCACTAATCAATATTATTTCTGTAAACCAGTGAAATTCCTGACAAACAAGTTCCTTTTAGTCGATTCCCTGGCTCCCTTTCTTGCCTTTAAAACCCACTGCTAACTGCTAATCGGAGTACACACTCAGGGTGCCCTGAATTTCTGCTCCTCAAGGGTGGCCCAAATAAACTCTCTACTTAAAGAAACTGTGCCTCCGCTTCCTTTTAGGCCGACAGTTTCCAAAATGTTTACTAACATGAGAAAAGCCACCATATAAAAGTGAGGGGAAAAGGCAAATACAGAATAATCTCAATTGTACATAACATTTATATATGTAAGGACAAAGATACACAGAAAAAAAAGAACTCGGGCACGTATTAAGGCTAAAAAAGTAAAAACAGTCCAGAGCGGCCTGGCTCAGTCCAGCCTCCCGCCTCGGCCTGCCGAGTAGCTGGGACCTCAGCCACGGCGCCCGGCTAAGTATTAATGAATCTATTTTAGAGATGGGGTCTTGCTATGTTGCCCAGGCTGGTCTCCAACTCCCAGGCTCAGGTGATCCGCCCGCGTCAGCCTCCCAAAGTGCTGGGACTACAGACTGGGCCGCCCGCCCGCCAGCTTAATTCACGTAAACTCCCGACAAACGTAGAAACTGGCTCTCCTTTAATAAGACACTTGCGGCTGCTGCTCATCAGGGTTCGCCCGGGGCCACTGGGACCACGCGCCATGCCCGCCCTCCCGCTGCGGTCGCTCGGATTTTCTGAGCCCACCAGGCGCTTCCGGGCGCCTTGCCCCAAGCGGGCCCACCGCCGGCGCGGGCCGAGGGCGGCGCACCTGCCCCTGCGCTTCCGCGTCGAAGGGGAGGTTGGAGGAAGAGAAGACCACAGCAGCTCCCGCGGCGTGGGGTCCGCGCTGGACACGGAGCTGGACACGAGGCGGGGCCACCCGGACGCCAGCAGCCTCAGGTCTCTCTGCCCGCGGCGCGCACGGCATGCCAGGACCCGTAGTCTCGCGACATTGGGACTCGCAGTGCGCGACGGAAGTCGAGGAGAGCGGCTCGCGGTGCATGCCGGAACTCGTAGTCTCAGGAGGCTGGGTCTCGGCGTGTGACGGGGTAATAGGCCGCAAGCTTGCGTTGAACGCTGGGACTGGTAGTCCCGCCATGCTCTGCCCGCGATGCACGCCGGGATACCAAGTTCCGAGCGCGCCAGTACTGTCGGTGGGACTGGGAGACAGCGGGCCGCGCTGCATGCCACTGCTCCACGGTGCCGGCTCCCCGAGGAAAAGTAGGGCGCAGAAAAGCAGTACTCCGCGGCCGGCACGCAGGCTTGGTCCCAAGACGGAGCCGGCCCCGACACTCGCGCGGCGCTCGTGTTTACACGCGCACGTACGCACGCACGCACGCGGCGCCCTTGCCGTGACGTCACGCGCCCTCCAGGAAGTCGGCGCGGGCCAGGCGGCGGGTGGAAGCCGGTACCGAGAGGAACTACAAGCGTCGCTGCCTCGGTCGTGCCGCCGCGGTGGGCGCTGCGCTCTGAGCGCAGCGCAGGCCCCGTAGCGACCGCCCGCCCGCCCGCCCTCTGTCCGCGATGGAGGTGCCGGCCGCGGGCCGCCTTTCCTCCGAGGGCGCCCCGACGGCGACCGTGGCCGAGGTGCGCTGCCCGGGGCCCGCGCCGCTGCGCCTGCTGGAGTGGAGGGTGGCGGCGGGCGCGGCCGTGCGCATCGGCTCGGTGCTGGCCGTGTTCGAGGCCGCCGCCTCCGCGCAGCCCGCTGGGGCCCCTCAGTCTCGTGCAGCCTCCGGGGGCTGCGTGCGCCCCGCGCGGTCGGAGCGCAGGCTGAGGTCGGAGCGTGCGGGCGTGGTGCGGGAGCTGTGCGCGCAACCGGGCCAGATGGTCGCTCCAGGGTGAGTGCGCCGGGCCGGGCGGGGCCGAGGGCGGGCGGCTCCGGGGAGGGGTCCTGGGGGACCGCCCGGGCTGCTGCGGCCGCGTGGGCAGGGGCGCCCAGGGGACGGGGCGATAAAGCGGGACGCGGGCACTGCGCTTCTCCCCTAAAACTGGATAGTCACCACCTGTGGTTTTGCCAACGGGGAGCATTTTGAGATGAAAGGGTCCTGCGTAGCGACACGAAGTTACTGTTTGGGAAAGCGATGGTGTTTGTTTTTTCCTTCTGCAGTGATAGTCCCCGCCCCTTCCTTTAGCTCCACCTTTGTGACTTGGGAAAACTCATGGGTGGCTGTGAGCACAAGAGTCATCAGGCAGGCTCCAGACCTGTTATTGATGGGCGTGTGCACATCTTTAAATTTTTGTAAACTTTGTGAAACGCAGTTGTAAAACCTGGTGCAGCTCTGTTTCGCGGCTAAGGAACGGGCGGAACCCAGGCCTGCAGCGAAGGCAGTGGCCCCGTGGTTGACCACAGTGGGCATTGTTGCAGGTGATGTGGGCGTGTGACAGACTCCACAGCTGTCCGTAACTGTGCTCTGACCCCAGAACCCCTTCTGGGATGTGTTTCCGTAACACCGAAGCGTCCAGCCGTGTCTGAATCTACCCTTGTGTTTTGGGATGAACAGGCATGTGGCCGCGCGTGTGCGCCTGGCTGTGGTGGTTTTGATTGTCAGAACAGAGACTCCAGGGAGAGGTGGGCACTCCAGCCTGCAGTGGGCCGGGCGTGAGCCCCGTCTGGGAATGATGCCCCTCCTTCGGGGGATGCCAGTCTCTCCCTCCTCGGCAGCCGCCGTTCCTCGTCCCTGTGGCTTGCCCTGACCCTGTGTTGGTTGAGAATCTGCTCTGCACCTGGTTCCGCAGGAGTAAGGATTGGGACAGGAGTCTTCCTATCACAGCCCCAAAACGTCCTGGCTCCGCTTCGTTTGGAGACAGAGCCTGGGTCCTTGACCCTCTGCACGGGCACCCACTCCTGTCCCCTGCGTGCTGGTGGGTGGGGCTGGGAGGTTGAGGGCCGTGCCTCCCAGGAAATGCCTGCACGGCTTCCTCAGTGGGCACTGGTCATACCTGCGAGGATCGTGGAGGCAGACCCCAGTGCTGGTGTATTCCCTGGGCAGAAAACCCCAGGATCGAAGAGCCGTACTGATGTTTCGTTCTGTTCCTCTGATTGTACAGAAAGGGCCACTTTGACCTAGACAGGTGAATAACTTGGTTATGTGACTAGGTAGTATTGAAACTCCATGTTCAGTCAGTCTAGTGAATAAAACCAACCCAGTGCATCCATCAGCTGGCTAATTAGTTTGATGACGGGTTCCCAGCAGTCAGTACTGTTTTACAGGGAGGTGCTGTTTGAGATCTTGGGGTACCTCGCAGCAGTGGTTCGTCACAGGGCCCTTTGAGACACTGACGTGATGTCATTTCTCCTCGGAGCGTCTGTGTGGCACCAGGTCTTCCTCTAGTTCCAGGAGGCTCGTCTGTCTGCCTCCAGTCCACTGGTGGCAGGTGAATCCCTGACTTAGAGAAAGCCACAGGCGGTGTTACCTGGAATTCAAGGTGCCTCCTTTCCCATTTCCGTGTACTCCTGTGGGTTTGTGGACAGGGGTTTTGTGAGCATTCTGGGGAGTGTGGTGGTGTGACGTCAGCATTTCCGGAGGTGTTCCTGCCCTTGCAGTGGGCACGGGTGCCATAGATCCAGGAAGGAGCGGCTGGAAGGGCTTTAGTCTGAAGCCCTGTGTGCGTGTGCCCTGGCAGTTCTGGTCGTCTGTTTGGAATCAGGTTCCTGCCTCGCGGTTGTTAGCTAGCTGAATGCGGGAGGTGCATTTGCAGCAGGAGTCCATGCTGCTGACAACGGCTCCGTTCGGTCCCGAGGACGGTGCCCTGGCTTGGCGGGCTGCCGTTGGGAGCCGGTATGTGTTGGCCTCCCCGAAATGCCTGCTGCACCTTGGTGGAACACAGTTGAAAATTACTAGATTAAGTCACTTGTTGACAGATTTTGTGAACAGGGTGGGGGTTACACGTGCGTTTCTCTGGCAGCACACCTGTGATGGGAGTAGCGCCCTGCAGTGTAGACTTGTGGCTTTGCCGACGTCTCTGTAGAGAGCTGCAGGTAGAAATCTCCGCAGCTTTTGCTTGAAGCCCAACAGTGACGCATCTCTCCAGGACATGAGTTCCAACTCAGCAGCTCTATACGGTTTGCAGCTGGCCTTCGAACAACTTGGTTTGGGCTGCGAGGGCCACCTTTATGTAGATGTTTTTCAGTAAATTGTCTGTTCTCCGCATCTGTGGGTTCCTTGCCTGACACTGTTTGCTGGGTGTGGAGCCCAGCCTGTTTATACAGAGGGCTGACTTTCTGGATCTGTGGGTTCTCCAGGCTGACTGCGGGACCTGAGTATCTGCAGAATCTGAAGGAGTCCTGGAGCCCGCCCCCCGTGCAGACGGAGGGACTGATGATATCTGGAAGTCTTCCCGTAACAGATTGTGCCGCTTTTTGATGACATGGAGAATATTGGACGTAATTCCATCCTGATGTTGGAAGGTGATGGGCATGAGTTTAGTTCTCGTCCCTGCGACACCTCTGGGACGTTGGCTGGTGAAAAGCACCTCCCTTCCTCCAGAGAGCCTGCGTCACAGTACTTTCACTTGAAAGGTTTTTCCCGTGTTTTTCTTTTTTCTCTGATTACTGGTGTGGCCATGTCCAGCAGCAGCTCCACGATTCTCTTCTGTGATGTCACACCGGTTGGAGGCTGGAAGGTGAGGACGTCAGGGAAGAGGAACTGCCTTAAACCGTGTGTGACTCTGCTCGCCAGCCCAGGTGTTTGACTTTAACTGAGCAAGTTCCCAGAATCGCACAGGGGCTGTTTTAGAATTGACTTATCTTGATCACCTCTAAAAGTTTTCTTGAAGTTGCAGGTTCCTGAGATCTTTATCTGGGAGAGCAAGCATTTGGTTGAAGTTTGCTTTAAATGTTTGTAGACTGATTATTGTGTATTGATCCTTAGAGCACCCCTTTTAGGTTATGCAAATAACATGCACTTGTACAGACCAGCACGGCAGAATCCACAACTGCTTTTGAGGAGGCTCCGACCCTGGCTTCAGCTCATCTGTGAGTGAGGGCCAGGGAGGTCCGGAATCTGCTCCTGGACTTGTGCTGAAGAGAGTCTCCCACTTTTAACACGGACTCCCCTGGCGCTGATGGACCCCGTGGCTCCTGGTGAGAGAGAGCAGGTCCTGCCCAGCTGACGGGTCAGAAACGCAGGTGTCAGAATCGGGGTTTCGGGGTGGCTGCCTGAGGAATGCGCAGGCGATCTGACGTTGGAATTCTGGCTTGGGTGAAGCCCTTGATGTGGCCACACAGTTTTGGTCCCTCAAGGGCTTACTGGGTGCCTGTGTGCCCTGGTGGCTGCTTGGTCAGGGCCTTTGGAGAAAGTCTTGGGAAATCAGGCTTCCGAGGGTGGCGTTGAGGACATTGCTGATGAGGTGTGGAATTGGGGGGAGGACAGCGTGGCTCTCTTGAGGCTCGGTCTGGTCGCTGTGTTCGCCCCGCGGGCGTTGTGAATTAGTTTCCCGCCCAGGATGGTTTTGGGACTGGGAGGTGCCTGCCCCGTTATTGTTCCTTCATCTTGATGCTTTCACAGGGCTTATAAAAATACTTGTGTTTCAGGAATAACGGGAAGTATCTTTGAAAACAGCTAAACCGGAGTTTGCAGAGAGCAGACAGCGGCAGCAGCCTGAGTATACTGAGCTCCAGCATCCGCCCATGTGCTGTCAGCTTAGTGAAGGTGGCTCCTGACCCTGCTGGCCGCCGGCTGCTTGACAGTAACTTGTTTAGCTGAGACTGTGTTTGAGAAACTGAGAGGTGTGGTTGTTGCTTGTACACGAGCAGCCAGCACGCTCAGTACCGAGGAGCAGAGGACGTGCTGGTCCTGAGCGTAGATCAGAACGTCAGTCTAAACAGTTCTTTATAGCACGGAATTTTAGCAAAGAAAGAATCCCACGTGGATATGTGTGAGTGAGTCTTGTGTAGCCTGGTGTTGGTTACTGAGGCAGAGCACAGCGGAGAGAGGTAATGGAACCTGTGGCCATGTAAAACCTCCCTCTGTAAATAGCAGGTGTGAGTGAATCTGTGAAAAGCACCAGCATCAGCCAGGCAAGGTGGGTCCGTGCCCTTGTTGCCTTCATTGTTGTTATCAACTGCATTCATCCTAACCACATGAGTGGTTATTTTTAGACAAAGAACCATTCTGGAAACTGAAAAATACTGCATTTGGGTGAAGTTACAATAGTCACTAGATTGTTGTTCTGATCTTTAATAAGATTATATGTTTTTGTCAGGCTTCATCCTATCTGGCAGAAGGGCCTCCTCACTCTATAGGAAAGAAACTGAGGTTCCAAGAAGTTTGGACCTGCCCTGTCCCTTACGGGGTGTGAGGGTTCTGTTGAGGAGGACGGTGCAGGCACCTCGTGGTCTCTAGTCCTTGTTTCTCCGCGGTGCCCCTTATGGCGTTTGATGGCCCGGGTGAGAACGGTGCAGGGACCTCGTGGTCTCCAGTCCTCGTTTCTCCGCGGTGCTCCTTATGGCGTTTGATGGCCCAGGTGAGGACGGTGCAGGGACCTCGTGGTCTCTAGTCCTCGTTTCTCCGCGGTGCCCCTTATGGGGTGTGAGGGTCCTGGCGAGGATGGTGCAGGCACATCATGGTGTGCTCAGGGCCTTGAGAGAGCCTCCGTCCTTGGTCCTCCGCATGCTGCTCTCTGTAGACCGGGTTTCAGCCATGGAGGTTCCTAGTGTGGGGGGAGTAGCTAGCACAGTAGCGTTTAGTGGAGTGCAATTATTTTAATAGAAAATATTCTGACAGGTCACCATCTTTCAGAAACTAAGTCTTTCTTTTCCTACAGATTTCTTTGCTTTGGTTTTTTTCCCAATCACTCACAGGGAGATATTTAAATCTCCAAAGAAAGGGGAAATTACCTAAAATAATCAGGGAGCCTGCGGTGACCAGTGAGAACTAACAGATGGAGGCCGTGTGCGAGGGTTGATGACGTCGACTGGCCTCACCTATGCCTTTAGCTGGTCGGCAGGAAGAGCGTCTGCATTGGCCAGTGCGGGGTGTGAGGGTGCTACAGAAGAGCAGGAGAAACATTGCTGAGTAAAATGAAGATCATTCCAACAGTAACAGTATTTCTATCTTTATTGCTTTGTAGATTTTAGAATAGGAGTCTTTGAGAAATAGTAATGAAGTTAGAATAGGCTACTACCCAAGATTAGTCCCCCCAGTTTATTCTGTGATTGGGGAGTAGAAGCTTCGGAAATTCTAAATGTGGTTCAGTCCTGCATGAACGTCGTCATCTGAGGGTCAGGTCCTGGAAATAAGGAGAGTTCGTTTTCATCCGGGTACCGAGAATCTTGATGAACTGGTAAGTCTTTTAGAATAATTTTATTATTAATAATTCTCATAATTAATTCCCTAGAATAACTTTATTCTTCCCTGTTGCTGCCTGCACTATGTAAAGAATGATGCTTTAGAAATGATATCTGTGTCTGAAATGCGGGGGTTGCCGGTTTGTCACCCGCGGACCGTGGGTAAGGTGCATTTCAGGTGCTTTCCTTTGTTTTTCCCACTTTTCACCTAACAGAAAACCACTGGGCCTGTTCCTTCCTTGGTTGTGTTCATCTGTGATTTACCTTTGTCGTGACTTTTAGGTATCTCTGATCTAATCTTTTAGATAAAGGCCTTTGGAGCGTGTCCGCCTGGAAATAGCTGGTAGGTTTCAGAAATGTTGTGTGTTATCAGATTTGCCTCCATTTTCATGGTTCCTTTAAAGTTAGTTTTGAAGTGGGTTACGTGAAATCATCTAGTATCTGGGTACAGAAGAATGGATGAATTCTCAGTTTTATGTGTATTTTAGAAGTGCACAAATATCAAAACTGAAATAAGTTCTTTGTCTCAGAAAAAGTGCTTTTTATATTTCGCGGAGAAAGAGACTGTAGACAGAATGGAACCGATGAGTTTCAAAGGATTCAGGTGATATTTTTTAAAAGATAAATGTACCTTTTAAAGATTATGAAGAGATGGTCTTGATAGATTTTTAAATATATATTTAGCATCATGTATGTATAAAATTCCTTATAATTTTAAGAGGAACTGGAGCTAAAATTTAACTCATTTAATATTTGTGATATTTTTGAAGTAACTTTTCAAAGACTAATTTTCCTATGGTGCTTTAAATGGTGAATAACGCTGATGTCATACTGTTTTGGTGCATTTTTTGTGCTGTGAACCGGCGGGAATGACGGAGTTAGCGAGTCGGTACCCAGCATCGGGTTGACTTTCAGTTCGCTGGTGGGCCTGCTCCGTGGCAGTTGGCTTTTTGTCCTGAGCATACCACCAGGGGTTAAAGTGTTTTCACACTGGAAGCATTTGATACCATGGCTCCCTGCGGTCTGTTGAGGTTCTGAGGCAAGGACCTTCGTTGCAGGTCTGTTTAGCCAGCAGAGAAGGCAGTAGGGTCTGAATGGTGTGGTGCACGTGGCACCGCGTGGTGTTGAGCCCTGCTGGGAACTGATTTTGCTGGGTGACTTGCTCTAGACCACAGTGGCAGTGTTGAAGCTTCCCCGCCGTGGCTCTGTGTGGATGTGTGCCACGTCGGGCATCGGGCTGGACTGCCCTTGTTCCTTCTTCACATTCCTCAGACGTTGTGCTTTACAGCCACAGCTTCAGGAACCGCTGCCAGAGCCCCGCTGTGCAGGTTCTCCTGGAGGGCTGCGTGTGGGCTTTGGGCGACTGAACCAGGTGCAGAGTGTGAGCCACAGCTGACGACTGCACTCTGTGTGCACAGCACTGGACTCCAGCCTGGGGCTGGTGCTGGAGCACCCTCCTACCCCTGTGGCTACACAGGAGACAAAACAACAACACTCGTTCCTTTCACGCTGTTTGTTTGTTTTTTGTTTTGAGATGAAGTTTCACTCTTGTCACCCGAGCTGGAGTGCAGTGGCGCGATCTCAGCTCACTGCAAGCTCCGCCTCCCGGGTTCACGCCATTCTCCTGCCTCAACCTCCTGAGTAGTTGGGATTACAGGCGCCCGCCACCACACCCGGCTAATTGTTGTGTTTTTAGTAGAGACGGGGTTTCACTATGTTGGCCAGGCTGGTCTTGAACTCCTGGCCTCGGGTGATCCACCCGCCTCAGCCTCCTGAAGTGTTGGGATTATAGGCGTGAGCCACCACACCTGGCTAATTTGTGTATTTTTAGTAGAGCAGGGTTTCACCATGTTGGCCAGGCTCGTCTCGAACTCCTGACCTCAGGTGATCCACCTGTCTTGGCCTCCCAAAGTGCTGGGATTATAGCCATGAGCCACCGCTCCTGGCCACACCCAGCTAATTTTTGTATTTTTGGTAGAGATGGTTTCACCATGTTGGCCAGGCTGGTCTAGAACTCCTGACCTCAGGTGATCCTGCCTCAGGCTCCCGAAGTGCTGGGATTACAGGTGTGAGCCACCACACCCAACCACTTGGGCTCTTTTGGGACATAATTTTTGACTTCAAAGTTACAGTAACAGTGCACAGAATTCTCACACCAGCTTCACCCCAGATTCCGCGAATGTTAATGCTCTGCTGAGTTTGCTTATCTTTGCCCACGCACACGCACGGTTTTCTGGAGTTGGAGAGTTAGTTGCAGGTGTGATGTCACTTCACCCCTAAATACTTTAGTTTCCTGAAAACAAAGACATTCTCTTACATGATGGCCGTGCAGTTACCAAAATCAGAAATGAACGTCCACACAGTGCGGTTTCCTGCTCTGCAGATTTCCCGGCAGTCCTTTCAAAGTCCTTTGTAACAAAAGCAAACCGTGGGCCCCACGTGGCGTCGCTGGTTGAACTCTCACAAGTCAGCTCCTCCATCCGTCTTTCTTTCGGTATCATTGCCTGGTTTTGTAGGACGTCCCTCAGTTAGATCACAGCAATGCACTCTGATAAGACTGTCCCAGACCCTGTGTTCGGTGAAGTTGATGTCTGTTGCAAAAAGTTACTACTTTTCCTGTTGTGATTCAGTAACTTGAAAGATATACTTTGTTGCTACATAAATACCTTACATTCTTACCAAGCTGACCCACCCTTTTGGGTATCTCTCAGTGATTCCTGCTGGAATCGCTTCATTTCTAGGATGATACTCCAGGGGTGATGTTCTCCGTTCCAGCATTTCCTCTCCATTTTTTGGTTGGCTTTCTGCCATAAGAACAAATAAGGCCGGGCATAGTGGCTCATGCTGTAATCCCAGCATGAGCCGTTCACCTTGGGAGGCCAAGGTGAACGGATCACCTGAGGTCAGGAGTTTGAGACCAGCCTGGCCAACATGGTGAAACCCCATCTACTAAAAATACAAAAATAGTCAGGTGTGGTGGTGCGCACCTGCAGTCCCAGCTACTCAGGATACTGAAGCAGGAGAATCACTTGAACCCCAGAGGCAGAAGTTGCAGTGAACCGAGATCACACCACTGCACTCCAAACTAGGTGACAGAGCGAGACTCGGTCTCAAAAAAAAAAATAATAATAATAATAATTAACATGCCTATTTAGCAGTGCAGGCTCATGGCTTCTTATTTTATTTAATGGCTTATAGTCTGTTATTGTTCTTATTTGCCTTGACACACAGTTTATCCCAGCTGTGGCTGGCGGGATCCCCGTGGTGCTGGTTCCTGGCGGCTGAGCACTGCCACCTTGTGTGCATAACAGATTCGTGGCTGCTGCTCTCCTGGCCACAGTCCTGGAATCAGCCATTCTCTTAACAAGTCGTGCATCCTCTTAGTGGAGAATGGCATTTGGAAACCCAAGGTCTAGGTGCAGAAAATACACTCTTCCCTCTAAATACATTTCTGTACTCAGAATGTTGGAACTTAGGGAAGACCCTGGAGCCCTCCTGATCTGTAGAAGGAAGGGTGAAGGTTGGACCCACCTGGAGCCGATGCTCAGAGGCGATGGCATCCGTGGTCCAGGCCCAGCCCATAGTCCTCTGTGCTGTGCCTGTGCCCTCGGACCTCCCCGAGGAAGCTGAGAGCCCAGACCCCAGAGAGTTTGGTGCTTCCTACACTTGGGTATTTTGAGGAAGATAACTTGTTTAGAAATTGCATATCATGGCTTTCTTATGGATTTTCTTTAGGACAAACCAGAAAACGTTTATTGGTGACTGATTTGACTTTTTTGGGCTGAGCGCTTTGGTTGGGGTGTTTTTACGCTTGTGTATCCTGTGTCCGTGTTAAAGAATCCACAATGTGTCGCTCCCCTTTTTAAGGTGTGGAGACATTTCCCTGCCTGGAGCGTGGAGGCTGGAGCGGAAGCGTTCAGGGCTTTTCACCCCTGTTTTGTGTCAGTGTCTGCAAAGACGAAGTGTAGAAATGACTCGTGTTAAGAAAGGAAATACGTTGCTCTCTGCTCCCTGTCTGCAAGCAGATTTCCTGGCCTTTGCACACACAGACATTCTGAGCCAGATGGCCTGGCTGGCAGTGTCCTGCATGCTGTGGGATGCTGAGCAGCGTCCCTGCCTCCAGGTGTGACCTCCGGGAGTGCCTCCAGCCACTACAGGGGTCCTGGGGGAGCAGAGCCTCCACTGGAATAAGACAGGCAGAGCCTTTCGGCCCCAGTACAGAAAATTACGTGACTCTGATGTGGCCAGTATGCGAACGATTTTCTACGGAAGGTCTGCGTTTGGTCCACGTTGCTGAGAGCCTGGGGGGTGCTGCCCACGTGCACTGGCGCAGGTGCCCTTGGTGTCAGGAGCCGGCCTTGGCGCTGCCACCGGGACCTTGCGTGGTTGTCATTTCCAGCCCTCACCTGCTTCCTCCTTGTCTGTCAAGACCCAGCTGTTACAGCTCGTGATGCTGTTCTAGAAGCTTCCTTCTTCATATAGAACTAGGCATCTGCTGTAGTCACCCTGCCTGTGGCACCTCGGTTTTGCAGTGGCTCTTGTCTGACTCGTATTACGCTGTTGGTGACAGCAGGCAGTGCACGCCTAGCTCAGCTTATGGTCAACTTTTTTCAGACCTCAGGCTGAGCTGATGGCCCGAGGGAGGCTGTTTGTGGGAAGCAGGGCCAGCTCACACTCGCTCTTAGACCTGTGCTGGGGAAGGCAGGTGGCACCTGGCCTTGCTACCAGCCCTTCTTTGGAGCAGGAGGTCCCCGTCCTTGGTGGCAGCCTAGGGTCACTGTGAAAAGGGGTCACACAGCATCCCAGGCAGAACTTGGGCTGGGGGGAGAGTGGACAGCTCCCAGGGTGGACTCAGGATGGGGAAGAGTGGACGGTTCCCAGGGGAACTCGGAGTGGGGAAGAGTAAACGGTTCCCAGGCAGGACTCAGGCTGCAGGAAGAGTGGACAGCTCCCAGGGTGGACTTGGGGTGAGGGAAGAGTGGACAGCTCCCAGGGTGGACTGAGGCTGGGGGAAGAGTAGACGGTTCCCAGGGTGGACTGAGGCTGGGGGAAGAGTGGACAGTTCCCAGGGTGGACTGAGGCTGGGGGAAGAGTGGACGGTTCCCAGGGTGGACTGAGGCTGGGGGAAGAGTGGACGGTTCCCAGGCAGGACTCGTGCTGGGGAACAGTGGACAGCTCCCAGGATGGACTGGAAGTAGGCGAAGAGTGGACGTGGACTCAGGGTGGGGAAGAGTAAACAGTTCTGAGGGTGGACTGAGGCTGGGCGAAGAGTGGACAGCTCCCAGGGTGGACTCGGGGTGGGGAACAGTGGAGAAAACCTTTGCCGAACACACACTGCAGGCGTTTCGGAGCCTTTTATCCGTTTGTGTGAAGCCCCCACTGGCTGGAAGGTGCCCCCCTCCCCACGGAGTTTGCTGGACACCTTGGTTGGTTGTCGGTTGGTCATGACTTTGAGTCTTTCTTGACTGCTGTGTTCCGTGTGTTTACGGTGTATGCCTGATAAGTTCTGAAGTCAGGTAGTAAAAGTTCTCTGTTGTTTTTCAGAATTGAGATTCCAGGTTTCTTGAATTTCCGTGTAAATTTCAGAACCAACTTGTCAATTTTTACAAAAAAAAAAAACCACTTATTTATTGGTTAAGCTAGAGACACCCCAGATCTTTCTTCATGCTAACATGTTTAGGAGAGATTGGCAAAATCCTCCTAGACCATATTTGAGGATTCCTGAAAAAAATATTTTCCAAGCCATAGTTTTAGTTTAAAAAATGAGCAAAGCAAATAAATACAAACTGCCCGTTAGCTGTGCACATGAAGGAGAGGTCACAGCAGGAGGCAGCAGTGTCCTTCTCGCCCCGTACGTGCTTCCTCCTTGCTGAATGAGCTGGTTTACCCTGTGTCTTTAACACCTGCAGCCAGCATTGCGAGGGGCACACACAGACTGAGCCGGAAGTCGTCAGGTTACAGAGACCTGTGAATCTTCAGACCTGAGCTGCACCTGCAGCCTTGGGGCAGGAGCGTCGGGTGCTGCCGCGGTCGCCTTTCCCTCTCTTCACCTTGCAGGGGGTAGAACAAGGAGTCCACAGCATGCTGGTGTCCTGTGTCAGGCAGAGGGTAGAGCAAGGAGCCCACGGTGAGCTGGTGTCCTGCATGGGGCAGGGGGTGGAGCGAGGAGCCCGCGGTGAGCTGGTGTCCTGCGTGGGACAGAGGGTGGAGTGAGTAGCCCGCAGCTGGTGTCCTGTGTCGGGCAGAGGGTAGAGCGAGGAGCCCCGCCGTGAGCTGGTGTCGTGCGTCAGGCAGAGCGTAGAAGGAGGAGCCCGCGGTGAGCTGGTGTCCTGCATGGGGCAGAGGGTGGAGTGAGTAGCCCGCAGCTGGTGTCCTGTGTCGGGCAGGGGATAGAATGAGGAGCCTGCGGTGAGCTGGTGTCCTACGTCGGGCAGAGCGTAGAAGGAGGAGCCTGCCGTGAGCTGGTGTCCTGCATGGGACAGAGGGTGGAGTGAGTAGCCCGCAGCTGGTGTCCTGCGTGGGGCAGGAACTGTGCAGCGTTTTCTTGCAGAAGGCTGATGGCAAAATGATGTCAGCTGGAGACCAGGGACGCTTGTTAGAGGGGCTGGGGCTCCCAAGTTGGGTTGCTGCTAGGACTGGAGGAGCAGGGCCTAGGGGAAGGATGTGGGGCCGTTGGGAGGATTGGGTTTAGGTGTTGGTGGTGGGGCCACAGAGCCCTGTGGGTGGACGAAAACAGCTCAGCCGGGGAGTCGGCGGTGGGGGTTGGAGGGTGCCAGGCACCGGGGAGGAACCTGGATGTGGACATCCCGAGTGCAGCTGTGATGGCGGTGGGGACACAGACTCCTGGGCTGGGATGGCCCCCACAGCCTCAGCAAGCAGGGAGCAGGTGTCCCTGAGACCTGTAAAGCCTGGTGGTGTCTTTGACCAGGTGCCATGACCGGGAGGGAGGATGGTCCAGTGTGGGGTTTGTGTGTTCTTTTTCTTTTTTTTCTTTTCTTTTTTTTTTTTCAGAGGTTGGGTTTTTTATGTTAAGTCTGCTCATTTGGGCATTTTAGGGCAGAACTGTAATCATTCATCGTAAAGTACTTTGATAAAATTAAAGAAATCATACTTGTCACCTTAGAAAGTTTAACACATATTTTCAAACAAAGTATCACTATTTTGTTGTCTGGTTTAAGAAAAAACCTCATAAGGGCTGAGTCTCCTTTGTCCAAACTGCTTGGGAACAGAGAAGTGTTTTGGATTTCTGGATTTTTTTTGGATTTTGGAATATTTGCATATATACGTGACGAGATGTCTTGGGGATGGGACCCGAGTCCAAGTGCAGAATCCATTATGTTGCATATGCACCGTATACACACAGCCCGAAGGTAATTTTACACAACACTTGTAATAGTTTCATGCGTGAACAGAGCTTTGACTGCTGCCCTTCCCACAGGGTCAGGTGTGGAGTTTCCCGTATGCTGTCATGTCCGTGCTCAGGAGGTTTCATATTTGGGTTGGGAAAGCCCAATCCGAATGTGAAAATTTAGATTCTTATAACCAGTAAGAAGCAGTTTTTAAAACTATTTCTGAGAATTTTGGATTTACAGAATAGAGTTCTCGATAGAGTTCTTGTGATTTTTTTTCTTTTTTTTTTTTTTTTTTGAGACAGAGTCTCACTCTGTTGCCCAGGCTGGAGTGCAGTGGCGCCATCTCAGCTCACTGCAAGCTCCGTCTCCTGGGTTCACGCCATTCTCCCGCCTCAGCCTTCTGAGTAGCTGGGACTACAGGTGCTGCCACCTCGCCCGGCTAATATTTTTTTGTATTTTTAGTACAGACGGGGTTTCACCGTGTTAGCCAGGATGGTCTCGATCTCCTGACTTCGTGATCCACCCGCCTCAGCCTCCCAAAGTGCTGGGATTACAGGCGTGAGCCACCACACCCGGCCTGTGATTTTTTTAAATGACTCTTTCTCTCTTTCCTCTTGTTTCTTCTGATTCTGACTTAGGTGTGTCTGGGTTTCCTCCTGGGGGGCTGGTGGGAGGCTCTGTGTGAGCTTGTGGGGGCCGGGAAGTGTCATGGGTCCTGGGGTTGGTGAGGGCAGAGGAGGTGCAGGGGCAGGGCCACCTTGTCTCGCTCTCCTCGCAGGGTCAGGATCAGGGTTCCAGGACCCGGAGGAGCTCAGATTCTTGATGGTCACTGGCAGCCCACTCCATCCCCGAGGGCACAGAGCCCCGCACTGCACCGTGTCGTGTCACCTCAGCACCGTGTCTCCTCAGCACCGTTCCTCTCCCGGGTGATCTGCACACGCCCATCCTCCTCCCCGGGAAGAACTCCCTTCTGCTTCCCTCCAGGCCGCAGACCCTTCCCCCGAGTCTCCCTCCAGGATGCAGGCTGCAGACCCGCCCCTCCAAGTCTCCCTTCCGCCCCCTCCAGACTGCAGACCCGCCCCTCCGAGTCTCCTTCCAGGATGCAGGGTGCAGACCCGCCCCTCCGAGTCTCCCAGTGCAGCCCGCCATGGCATAATGGGCATGGAGGATGTAGCTCCGCCTCGTTGCCACCTGCGGCCTGATCCTCGTGCCCTCTCAATGACATGGCTGGGCGTCTCGGTGGGCCACGGGGCATCCCGCCTGGAAAAGCCCCGTTGACAGATGCAGCTTGGGCGGCTGCCTCATGTGTGTCCGTGGGGCAGGGTGTTTGGAGCAGCCCAGCTCGGGGGGGGGGGTGTGGGGTTGCAAGTACCTGGGGCGGGTGCTGAGTGTTGGGCAGCCTCATGTCTGTGGGTGGGGTGGTTGGAGCAGCCCAGCTGGGACAGAAGTGTGGGACTGTGAGCACCTAGGGGTGGGCGCTGAGTGCTGACTGGCCTCATGTCTGCGGGGAAGGGTGGTCGGAGCAGCCCAGCTGGGGCGGGAGTGTGGGGCCACGGGCACCTGGGACAGGCGCTGAGAGCTGGGCGGCCTCTGGTCTCAGATTTCAGCACTTCTTCCATGGTTTCTGCCAGATGACCACTGTTTGGACAAACGAAACAGTTCGTGTTTATATAAAACCAGAATATTACAGTAGTTTTGTTAGGAAAACGTAGTTGCGTCAGCCTCTCTCTAGACTGAGAATGATGTAAAAGTTTTAGATTTTATAAGTTCTCTATCACAAATGTCAGAGGATCACATATAAATGTGTATTTTGAGACAACTTTTACGTTCTCGCCAAGTCTCCTCTTTGAACCAGACATCCTCAGTGTTTTCAGCTGTTCCATGGGTGGCATGGGGCTGGTCAGGTGTGGTGGCGTGTCGTTTTTTGCGTGTCGTTTTCGTGAGAGAGACCTACAGGTGGAAAGTCATTTGATGGACGAAGAAATGCCCTCAAGGGGTGAGGCCACCTGCCTACAAAGTTATGCAAAAGTTGGTGTAGTATTGGCACGAAAACTTAGATTTTAAAATTCATACGGGAGGGCTCCTGTGATAAACCAAGAGATTTTGAAGTGTTCTTCCCTTTGTGTTTTGTAGGGCGGTTCTGGTGAGACTGGAAGGATGCAGCCACCCGGTTGTCATGAAAGGCCTGTGTGCTGAATGTGGCCAAGACCTCACCCAGTAAGTGTCCAGAAGAGTGAGATCTGCCTGCTGGGGCTCAAGGTGGTGGCCTCCCGGGAGGCCAAGAAGCTGTGCTAGGGACCCAGGGAGGCCCTTGGTTCCCAGCGGCAGATGCAGACGCCTCCCTTGGGCCCCACGCGAGTCCCACTCAGTGGGTTTCCTTAGGAGGTGGTCCTTCCTGCTCTGCCGTCACCCCAGACTCGTGCCGTTCTCAGTTGTGGTCGTGGGGGTGCTGGAGGGCTGAGACCTGTCTGTTTTCTCCTGACTGTGAAGACGCAGGTCGCTGAGTATCTGGAGCAGCGTCTCCCTCAGGACAGCCTGGCTGGTCCCCCCGACTGCCCCCATGCTGGGGGCTGCTTTACCTCTAGTGTCCAGTGGTTTCTTGGATTTACCACTTGGGCAGTGGGAGGTGCGGCAGCTCCTTTTTCTGCATTTTCATGGTTGAGGGCCTGTTTCTGTTTCTGTGTGGCTTTGCAGTTTGTTTTCATGAAGAACTATGGCTCTGTGTGTTCACGAGTGTGGCCATGAGCTCAGTATTTCCGCCAGTTTTCCTGTCTGTCTTTAAACAGTGGAGAACGTTTCTACAGTTGCCAACAGAATTAAGTTCTGTGCTCAGATAGCAGCATGTGTCCTTTAAAACAGCAGCTGGAATCCCATCACTTAGAGCCCAGTGTGCATCTGTGCTCAGGGACTCAGCGGAAAGCCCTGAACCTGTCCTTGCACTCACAGGTTGCAGAGTAAGAACGGGAGGCAGCAGGTGCCACTGTCCACGGCGACCGTGTCCATGGTGCACAGCGTGCCGGAGTTGATGGTGAGCTCCGAGGTGAGCTGGGCGTCAGCGACTGCATGTTGGGGAAGCGTGGTGCTCTGAGGAGGGCGGCTGCGGGGGGAGGGCGGCTGCGGGGGGAGGGCGGCTGCAGTAGCACTGATGTGTGGTTGTCTTCGTTGTTACTGAAACAAGCCTCGTCACACAGATGACTTATGGGGCTGCTGCTTTCCTGAAACAGGGACGGCTGCCCTTGGTTCTCCACAGATAAGTCTGCCTGCAAAAGCGACTCGGGGCCCTGAGGCTGCATGACCTGCGTGTTCCGCAGCTGTGAACAGCCAGGCTCAGCCTGGGTTCCCTCAAGCCAAGTCCTAACTGGGGAGGGATGTGACAGCTGCTTGTGGAGCTCAGGAGGTGGCCGCGCTGCCAAGACGTGTGCCAGATGAGCCGGGAGGGCAAAGCGTCTATTGGGGCAGATAATGGCAAGGAGTTGGTGGCCAGGGTCGGGCGAGGGGGCAGTGGTAGCACTTAGTTGGCTACAGGAGTGGCTGCTGCTGGTACCAGTGGGAAGCTGGCTCGGGAGAGTGGGCACACGCGGGGGTCGGTTGGGGGGTCCCAGGGCTGTTTGCCTTGTGCTGACAGGAGAGCCCACGGCAGGTACGTGGGGTGGAGAGAACGGGCAGGTGTTCGTGTGCCCAGTTAAGAGTGATTTGGGTTTTTATCTTCGAGTGTCTACGCCTCCTGTATGTATTTCAGGAGTTGCTGGGGCTCTGTGGGTCGGCGGCTCCGGCACCTCCTGTGCTCGAGGCAGACGCCGTCTCCCAGACCTCACTTCACCCCGTGGGTGAAAATGCTCTGGGAGCCGAGAAAAACCAGTGTGTGATCTTACAGACTTTCAGGGCTACACAGTTTTGTGAATAGGTAAAACACTTTGCAGTGTTATGATTTTGGTAAATTCGTGCTTTTAAATGATGGACACCAATTTCAGTCTGTCTTTTTACGGGAAAAACAAAATGCTAGATACAGGATTCTGGGTTTTCTGAATTACCAAACTTTAAACGAATGTAAAATGTGTGCACGTAAACCAAAGCCGGCAAGTTTGGGGGTGAAGGGAGAAGGAAGTACTCCTCATCTTTCCAGCACCTGCTGGCCCCTCTGTGTAATTTCCCTTCGGGGACGGGTACGGGAGGAGGTACCCACTGGGCGGGACCAGGATTTTGTTGTGAAGAGCGAGGGCCAGTTACAGTGAGAAAGGCAGCGTGGTGCGTCCTAGCACATCACGTCCTGTGTCGCACGCTGGGCCGCTGATGCCTGGGTGACTGGGCGCTTGTTAGCACCGCTCTGGGCCCCGCGTGGAGGGACACCCTGATGCGCTGTCGCCAGGCCCCCGGGTCTCTTCGAGGCACAGGAATAGGCTGAGCGTGGGAGGTTCTGAGCACATGGCCCTTGCCAGTCTCTGCTGCCCAGCTTGGGCCACCCAGCGTCTCCCTTCTCCCAGCCGGCTGACTTGGTTTCTTCATTAATTTTGCAGCTCACTTTTATTGAGTGCTCCATACCATTGAAGTGGCTTTGATAGAAACAACCAGTTTCTCTTCCCCTCTGTTTTCATTGGCTCATGTATTTAACTGAATTATAAAATCGTGGTCACAAGCAAGGTTGCCGTGACCCAGTTGGTGACCCGGCCCTGGCTCTCGGCCTGTGGGGCGCAGGCCATGGGGAGTGCCGGGGGCTGGAGAGGGATGCGTTTATTTCGTTTCCTGTTTCTTGATAAAATGGAGTTTTACCTTGGATGCAAACATACTGACTTTGTCATTTCTTGTTTGTGTTTAATTGTAGCAAGCGGAGGAGCTGGGAAGAGAAGACCAGCAGCGACTGCATCGGAACCGGAAGCTGGTGCTCATGGTGGATCTGGACCAGACGCTGATCCACACAACCGAGCAGCACTGTCAGCAGATGTCGAATAAAGTGAGTGCGGCTGGCACCCCAGGTCCCGGAGCCGCAGGTCCTAGAGCTTTGATTCAGAAGTGTGTTACCTTGTTTTTTAGATGATTTCCCACAGGTCAGCCTGGATTTCGAAAGCAGACTCTCTTGTTCTGGGTGTGGGCTGTGTGTCTGCTGGGCGGTTGGGTAGCATCTGGGCCCCCGGGCAGACATCTTGGTGCCCACTGTGTCTCGCACTTCCTGCTGTTTGTGCGGGAGCCCTTTGTGTGCCCGCGCGGCAGGCTGTCGGAGAGGGCGGAAGCGTTCTGAGCCTGTGAGGATGGTGCAGTGGACGGTGCGAGACGTGTCCTGAGAGTGGTGGTCTTGGTGGGGAGGACGTTGGTGTTGGATGCCTTTGTGTCGCTGGGATGTCAAGGGCAGGTGGTGGACCCCTGGGTTTGTGCTTGGGAGAGCTGGGCTGGAGGAAGAGGCTGGGAGGTCGTCAGTGTGCATTCTGCAGAGGAAATACAGGGAGAAACGAAGGATAAGGGCAGAGCCCTGTTTAATGCACACAGAACCCTTCCTGCGCCTCAGCTGTATCCTCAGGATGGAGCCAGAGAAACTGAATTTCTAGACCAAAGGCTCTTTATGTCTGTGCCAAGAGGCTTGCCCAGAGGCTTGTGTGGGCCTAGACGGTCGCCAGCAGGGAGGCCCTCACCAACACTGAGTTGTTTTTTAGATGTTTGCTGTTAAACAGATAGTATGTGGACTCTGGCATTAGATTTGGGAGTTCAGGGGCCGTCAGTTCTGACCTTTCCAGTTCCTAAAGCTTCCTGGGGATCTTGCAGGTCCCGATAGCAGACGCCCAGCAGGCTGGAGGGTGCACCGCAGAGCCAGGCGCCCTCCACTGCGGGATGGTGGGGCGTGGCACCAACAGCTGGGACAGATCGATGACAGTTACACCTAAGTCAAATTGGTGACAAGCTTCGTCCGAAAGAAGTTTGGTTAAGTTCGGCCCGGTACGTCAGCCTGGTGGCCAGGGTGAGCTGCACAGATCCCCCAGGTGGCACAAACTCTCACGTTTTATGCTGTTTGCAGAATGGAGAGAATCGAGTAACTGCCGTGCTGCACAGGAGTTTCCTTTAGGGCCGGAATTCAGGCCTCACCCACAAAACAGCTTCTATTTTTGGCTGTGTTAGTCATTTGTGTGTATCATGGCATGTTATACAGCAATATATTCTTCTATGCAGTATAAACTGTGACTAGATATTTTCAGATTGCTTCATTCATATCCACTACTCTACTCACTAAGGTTTTTTTTAATGCCTATTTTCTGACAAACTAGGTATTTTGAAGGATGTAAGGACTTCATGAAAATGCATTCTGCACACATACACCTTCGTGAGTTGTTGTGACTGTTCTCTGCTTTTATTGTGCTGTGAAGTTGGGCATTGAGTGAGTTTTATAGGCACAGCTCATTTTATGGTGCTTCACGGATACTGTGTGTTCCCAGAGAGGAGGCTCGGGGCACCCAGCGAGCACGGCTGTGGGTGTCATTCTCCAGCGGCGTGTGTGCCACACTCCAGAAATTCCCGTGTACTTCAGACTCCTCGGTGGTGGTCTGCTGTTACAGGGACCTGTAGTCAGTGATCTTTGAGGTCACTGTTGTCATAGTTGCTTCATTAGTGTTCTCTCTGCTCTAGGGGATTGTGATCTGCGATCTTTGAGGTCACTGTTGTCATAGTTGCTTCATTAGTGTTCTTCTGCTCTAGGGGATTGTGATCTGCGATCTTTGAGGTCACTGTTGTCATTGTTTTGGGGTGCCGTGAAGCACACCCACATAAGACGGCAAGCGTAATGGGTAGATGTGTGGTCCTGACTGCTCCACCAACCGGCCATTCCCTGTCTCTGTCCTGGTGCTGAGGCCTCCCTGTTCCCTGAGGCACAACTGTATTGAAATGAGGCCAAAGTAATAACTCTACAGGGACCTGTAGGTGTTCAAGTGAGAGGAAGGCTCACCAGTCTCTCACTTTAAATTAGAAGGTAGACGTGATTATGCTAAGTGAGGAAGGCATGCCGAAAGCCAGGAAAGGCTGCAAGCTGGGCCTCTTGCACTCAACAGCCAAGGTATGAATGCAAAGGAAAAGTTATTGAAGCAAACTAAAACTACCACTGCGGTGAACACACAAGTGATAAGACAGTGAAACAGCCTTATTGCTGGGAAGGAGAAGGTTGTAGTGGTCTCAGTAGAAGATCAAACCAGCCTCAACATTCCCTTAAGCCAAAGCCTAATCCAGAACAAGGCGCGAACTGTCTTCAATTCTGTGAAGGCCGAGAGGGGTGAGGAAGCTGCAGAAGAAAAGCTGGAAACCAGCACAGGTTGGTTCATGAGGTTGAAGGAAAGAAGCCGTCAGAGTAACATAAAAGTGAAGGTGAAGCAGCAGGTGCCGATGGAGAAACTGCGGTAAGTTCCCCAGGGGATCGAGCTGAGATCATTGATGAAACTAAACACACTAAACAACAGATTTTCAGTGCAGACAAAACAGCCTTCTATTGGAAGATGATGCTGTCTAGGACTTTCATAGCTGGAGAGGAGAAGTCCGTGCCCGGCTTCAGAGGACAGGCTGACTCTCTCACTGGAGACTGACTAATGCAGCTGCTGACTTTAAGTTGAAGCCAGTGCCCAGGTGCCATCTGAAAATCCCAGGGCCCTTAAGACTGAGGCTCAATCTCCTCTGCCTGTGCTCCATCCATGGAACAACAAAGCCTGGATGACAGCACCTGTGTTCACAGCGTGGTTTACCGACCATTCTAAGCTCACTCTTGAGACCTGTTGCTCAGAAAGAGATTATTTTCAGAAATATTCCTGCTCATCGACCGTGCACCTGTCACCCGAGAGCTCTGATGGAGACGTACAGCAGAAGAATGTTTTCACGCCTACTGACACCACATCCACCCTGCAACCTAGGGCTCAAGAAATGATTTCAACCTTCGAGTCTTATTATTTAAGAACTACATCTTCTAAGGCTGGAGCTGCCTTAGAGGGCAATTCCTCTGATGAGTCTGGGAAAATCAAACAGAAAATCCTTCTGGAAAGGATTCACCGTTGTGAGTGCCCCCAGGAACATTTGTGATTCATGGGAGGACGTCAGAGTATCAGCATCAACCAGGAGTTCAGGAGATGGTGATTCCAGCCCTCAGTTCGGAAGGTGTTGGTTCTCACCTTCATGGATGACTTCCAGGGTGTCAGGACCTCCGCGGGGGAAGGCGCTGCAGGCGTGGTGGAAATAGTGAGAGAATTAGGAGTGGAGCCTGAAGATGACTGAATTCTGGCAACCTCAGGATGAAACTCGAACAGATGAGGAGTTGCTTCTTACAGATGAGCAAAGAAAGTTTCTTGAAATGGAATCTGCTCCTGGAGAAGATGCTGAGAACGTCGTTGAAATGACAACAAAGGATTTGGAAGATTCCATCAACTTAGTTGATAAACCAGTGGCAGGGTCTACGGCGATTGCCCCTAGTTTTGAAACAAGTTCTTCTGTGGGTAAAATGCTGTCAAACAGCATTGCATGCTACAGAGAAACCTTTTGTGAGAGGAAGAGTTGATTGATGGGACGAACTTCATTGTCATCTTACTTCAAGAAACCGTCACAGCCACCCCCAGCCTTCAGTAAACACCCTCTGATCGGTCAGCAGCCATCAGCATCGAGGTGAGACCATACGGCAGCCAAAGAATGTGACTTGCTGAAGGCTCAGATGTTGTTAGCATTTTTTAATAATAAAATTTTTTTTATTTTTTTATTTTTTGAGACGGAGTCTCACTCTGTTGCCCAGGCTGGAGTGCAGTGGCACGATCTCTATATCGTGCAGCCTCCACCTCCGGGTTCAAGCCATTCTTGTGCTTCAGCCTCCCGAGTAGCTGGGACTACAGGTGTGTACCACCACACCCAGCTAATTTTTATATTTTTAATAGAGATAGGGTTGCGGGCCAGGCTGGTCTCGCACTCCAGACCTCAAGTGATCCACCTGCCTCAGCCTCCCAAAGTGCTGGGAGTACAGGCATTGAGCCACCGCACCCAGCCATTTTTAATAATAAAGTATTTTTAAATTAAACTAGGTACATTGTTCTTTTAGACATAATGCTATTGCACATTTAATAAGCTACAGTAGAGTGTCAGCATGGATTATAGTCACTGGGAAACCAAAAAATTCATGTGATTCTCAGTATCTCCAGGATAGGCCTGCTGAAGACAGTTGGAGTCCGGTTATAATGTGGCTGTTTCTCAGTTGTGTGGTCTGGAAGGCGACAATGTCCTGATGCAGTGAGGAAGGGGGTCTAAGCATGAACTGACTGTCCTCTGCCTCCTCAGTTGTGTTAGTGTACCCCACTCGACATCCAGAGGAGACCCTGAGGCGGTGCCTGGCCCTACTTCTGGCCCCTCTGAAAGCAATTTCGGGGCTCAGAAGTGGTACTGGCCACACCTCCCGAAGCCTGGACAGCTGCTGGACTTGTTACTGTTGAGTAATAGGAAAGTTGTTGCTAGAACGTTTCACTCCTAAATCTTTAACAGAGTACCTTCTTCATGAGGGTGGTAATTAACTTACAGCTAGAAAAATGTAACTGGGAAAGTTGTTACTAAAACCTTTCGCTGGTAGATCTTTAACAGAGTAGCTTCTTCCCGAGGGTCCTAACTAACTTAGAGCTGGAAAAATGTAACTGAGCTTAATTAAAGCCATTAAGAGTAAATATTTTACTGAGAAATTAACAGGATTAAAAGGATCGAAGTTTAACTTCCTGAGGAAAGCAGTCTTATTTGCATGTCGATCATATGTAGGTGAGTGAGTCGGTATTGCTCATTTCATCTGTCTACTAAATACGATTTAGAATACGTTCGGCTTCTGTGTTGTGTATGTAAATGAAAGAAACTGTATCTGAAAATCACCAGGTTACCTGGGAATGTTGATTTCATTTGTTCAGTAGCTCAGGAAAGCACTGTCAGCAACGTGTCGGCATTTGAAGAAACAAAGGCAGAAGTGACATCGGTGGTTATCTCGTAGTTAGTATAGGTTGTTACTGTTGGCTGGTTATCGGGGTGGTTATCCTAGGCGGTCGTTGCAGGTAGGTAGTTACCGTGAGTAGTGAGTGTAGCTGTAATCAGTGGTTATGTGGTTATCACAAGTGGTGACTGTTGGCTGGTTATCGGGGGGGTTATCAGGGACGGGTTGTTGCAGGTAGGTAGCTATCATGAGTAGTGAGTGTAGCTGTCATCGGTGGTTATGTGGTTATCATAGGTGGTTACTGTTGGCCGGTTATCGGGGTGGTTATTATGTGGTTATCATAGGTGGTTACTGTTGGCTGGTTATCGGGGTGGTTATTATGTGGTTATCATAGGTGGTTACTGTTGGCCGGTTACGGGGGATGGTTATTGTGTGGTTATCATAGGTGGTTACCATTGTCTGGTTATCGGGGGGTTATCAGGGATGGGTTGCTGCAGGTAGGTAGCTAGCATGAGTAGTGAGTGGAGCTGTCATCGGTGCTTATCGTGTAGTTATGATAGAGGCTGTTACTGTGAACGTGATTACCCAGGGTGGTGGTCTTGAACAGCTGTTGCAGGTAGGTGGTTATCCTAGTAATCATGGGCAGTCGTTAATCACACGCATCGAGGGCATTCCCGCAGCTGAGAAGGCCGCACTCATTCATTCATACTGCGTGCATGGAAAGTACTTACACAGTGGGTTTTAAATGCCACAGGTAGCTCCTTGCACCAGTTAGGGTCACGTCCTTATTTGGAGGGGCAGGTGAACATGTAATCTCTGTCCCACATGGAGGGATGGGCGCACGTGTGGTCCTCTGTCCCATGTGAAGAGGAGTGTACACACCGTCCCCTGTCCCATGTGGAGGGATGTGTGCACACACATGTCCTCTGTCCCATGTGGAGGGGCATGTATACATGTCCTCTGTCCCATGCCCATGTGGAGGGGCGTGTACACACTATCCCCTGTCCCACGTGGAGGGCTGTGTGCACACACATGTCCTCTGTCCCATGTAGAGGGGTGTGTACACATGTCCTCTGTCCCATGTTCATGTGGAGGGGCATGTACACACTGCTGTCCCCTGTCCCATGTGGAGGGGCGAGTGCAGACACATGTCCTCTGTCCCATGTGGAGGGATGTGTGCACACTGTCCCCTGTCCCACATGGAGGGGTGTGTGCACACGCATGTCCTCTGCCCCACGTGGAGGAGCATGTACACACATGTCCTCTGTCCCATGTGGAGAGGCATGTACACACATGTCCTCTGTCCCATGTGGAGAGGTGTGTACACACTCATGTCCTCTGTCCCATGTGGAGGGGTGTGTACACACACGTCCTCTGTCCGTGTGGAGGGGCGTGTACACACACATGTTCTCTGTCCCATGTGGAGGGGCATGTACACATACGTCCTCTGTCCGTGTGGAGGAGCGTGTACACACGCTTGTCTTCTGTCCGTGTGGAGGAGCGCGTGCACACACATGTCCTCTGTCCGTGTGGAGAGGCGTGTACACACACATGTCCTCTGTCCCATGTGGAGGGGTGTGTACACACACGTCCTCTGTCCGTGTGGAGGGGCGTGTACACACACATGTTCTCTGTCCCATGTGGAGGGGCATGTACACATACGTCCTCTGTCCGTGTGGAGGAGCGTGTACACACGCTTGTCTTCTGTCCGTGTGGAGGAGCGCGTGCACACACATGTCCTCTGTCCGTGTGGAGAGGCGCATACACACACATGTCCTCTGTCCCATGTGGAGGGGCGTATACACACACATGTCCTCTGTGTGGAGAGGCGTGTACACACGTGTCCTCTGTCCCGTGTGGAAGGGTGTGTACACACACATGTTCTCTGTCCGTGTGGAGAGGTGCGTACACACGTGTCCTCTGTCCCGTGTGGAGAGGTGCGTACACACACATGTCCTCTGTCCCATGTGGAGGGGCAGGCATATGTGTGTCTTCAGGACGCCTGACTCGGACATGTGTGTCTTCAGGATGCCTGTCTCAGGCACACGGGTTGTGGGGGCCGCTGGGGCTTCTCAGACCTTTTCTCCTGACTGCTGCTGCCGTTCTTTTCAGGGCATCTTTCACTTCCAGCTGGGCCGGGGTGAGCCCATGTTGCACACGCGCCTGCGTCCGCACTGCAAGGACTTCCTGGAGAAGATCGCCAAGCTGTACGAGCTGCACGTCTTCACCTTCGGCAGCCGGCTGTACGCGCACACCATCGCAGGTCAGTCCGCCGCGGCCGGAGGGGCCGTGGGAACCGTGGGTTTCCGCGCACACCATCGCAGGTCAGTCCGCCGCGGCCGGAGGGGCCGTGGGAACCGTGGGTTTCCGCGCATACCATCGCAGGCCAGTCCGCCGCGGCCGGAGGGGCCGTGGGAACCGTGGGTTTCTTTCCTGTGTTCGGTGATGGTTTCTTAAAGATGAAGAAAGAAAAGCAGCTCCCCTGCAGCTCAGTTGTGGTGTTGGAGTTGGCCGTTGTGCAGGGGGTTGTGAGAGGTAAGGGAATTCTGCCACCACAGCCGGCGGGTGGGGCTGCAGCCGCTCTGGCCGGGTGCAGTACTGGGTGGGCCACTTTGGGAGTTTGTCAGGACGACGTGGGCACGTGGAACCTTCTTCTGTGAGATACTCTGACAGACACCTTCTTAATCAGTTCACAGGGACTTCAGGCCAGGCTACTTGTGTGTGCTTGTGCCGGGTGCTCTCACTATACACAGTGTGACCATCCCCTACCTGCACATGGGTACTCTTAGGATTTAGCGTTTGCTTCTGTCTCCCTGGGTGGTAGCGTGAGTGCCAGTCTGCACCAGCAGGATGAAGCAAGGGGACAGTGCCACGGGACGGTGACTGTCCCATGTGTATGACGTGAGGGGACAATGCCACAGGATGGTGACCGTCGGTCCCACGTGGACAAAGTGAGGGGACAATGACACGGGATGGTGACCATCTGTCCCACGTGGACGAAGCGAGGGGACGATGACATGGGACGGTGACCATCTGTTCCATGTGGACGAAGCAAGGGGACAACGCGGGACGGTGACCGTCTGTCCCACGTGGACGAAGCAAGGGGACGACGCAGGACGGTGACCGTCTGTCCCACGTGGACGAAGCGAGGGGACAACAACGCGGGACGGTGACCGTCTGTCCCACGTGGACGAAGCGAGGGGACGACGTGGGACGGTGACCGTCTGTCACACGTGGACGTGGGCCCGAGTGGCAGTGTGGGCTCCTCCGTGCCGGCTCCAGAGGTTTAGATTGAGTGTTTTAAAATTCAAAGATCTTTCCGGATTGGTCTTAGTCTTTTGTTGTTGGTGAGGAAATGAATTTTGAATCCTCCTTTAATATTTAGTGCCTTTCTAGGAATTTTGATCATGACCTTTAATTCCTCTTGTAATTGAAATTCAAAACATTGACTTGTAACATTATGGTTGCTGCTGTATGGCTGCCTGAGATCGAAGATGTGAAGACAAGTGATTATGCACAAGGGTGATACTGCTCATGTCCTCAAGCCAGTAAAGAAATAACCTGCTGGCCAGGCGCCATGGCTCACACCTGTAATCCCAGCACTTTGGGAGGCCGAGGCAGGTGGATCACGAGGTCAGGAGATCGAGACCATCCTGGCTAACACGGTGAAACCCCATCTCTACTAAAAATACAAAAAATTAACCGGGCGTGGTGGCGGGCGCCTGTAGTCCCAGCTACTCGGGAGGCTGAGGCAGGAGAATGGCGTAAACCCGGGAGGCGGAGCTTGCAGGGAGCTGAGATCGCACCTATTCTCTATTTTTTTGTGTGTATAATTTTGCCGAGTTTGTCTTAGTATGTGCACAAGTTTAGGTACTGTTCTTTTCACATAAGATTTCATCACCAAGAATTCATCCATCCCTTTGTTATAAATCTTCATCATTTTATGTGAGTTTTTCCCTTCTCTGTGGACTGGATCCTCTGGGTGAGTTCCTGAAACCCAGATTGTTCAGTGGGGGAGTGGTTCCTGACCCCCAGGACTGTGAGCACCGCGCGCTGCATGGCCTGCCCCCTGGCAGGTGACGCGTTTGCCTCCTGCCTCCTGCCTCCCACACAGGGTGCTCCCCAGCGGGCACAGCCTGGCGACCTGCAAGTCTGATTCCTGAAGGCGGCAGGCAGTCCAGGATGCGCCGGTGATTTTTCCTTCTTCTCCTGTCCCATCTTCTGTCCGTGTATCTAGTGCCCATGCAAATGTTTCTTATTTGGGGCATCCTTCTCCAGGTCTCTCTCTTTAAAGTTAGGGTTATGTAGGTTGGCTGTCGCACACGTCTTGCTTATCCTTTTCTGAGGGACGTCAACGTTTGTTGGTCAGAGCACACAAGCCCCAGTGAGGATGAGTATGTGGAGGGCTCGGGTCTGTTTAAATGCTTGGCTGGAGGAGATTTGGGCTAAAAGCAGAGGGGTCCCAGGTTTTAGCTGGGCCACACCCTTGCCACCCTTCACACCAACAGGCAGGGCGTGGGACACTACAGTCAGATTCCACGTTCATGAGGCCTCGTGTGGTGAAAGATGAAGCAGGTGAAGAGAATGCCATGTTTCTTTATCAGCCTGAAAGCTGGAGGGAGCCTGGTAGCTGCCTGCAAATTCAGCAGAACATCCATACTGACATCTGCAGGCCCCTGAGCCGCTTGGACAGCAGAGCAAGGGAGCCTGCTGGTGGGTGCGTGGCTGCGGAGGGCCTCGAGCATGGGTCCTGCTGGTGGGTGCGTGGCTGCGGAGGGCCTCGAGCGTGGGTCCTGCTGGTGGGTGCGTGGCTGCGGAGGGCCTCGAGCATGGGTGGGGGTGTGGCTGTGGAGGGCCTCGAGCGTGGGTGGGTGCGTGGCTGCGGAGGGCCTCGAGCGTGGGTCCTGCTGGTGGGTGCGTGGCTGTGGAGGGCCTCGAGCGTGGGTGGGTGCGTGGCTGCGGAGGGCCTCGAGCGTGGGTCCTGCTGCAGGGAGACCTGCTGGGTTTGCTGGCATCACCGGGCCCTGTCTGGCGCCTTCTGCGTTTCAAGCTCTGCTTTCTACGTGAAGGTCCAGTATTCCAGTATGTCCAAGGGATGTGGGCCGAAACCAGACGAAGACATCACAAGAAAACCGCAGACCAGTATCCCTTTGAACAGGGATGCAGAGATTCTCAGCAGAACACGGGCCCTCGAGCCCAGCAACGCGGGAGGAGGACTGCGTCCAGGCTGCGGTTCAGGAAGGCCCAGCTTGGCTTCGTCGTGGCTGGCGGGATCTGTAGAGATGACCTGGGTCAGCTTTTCTGCAAGTGAGAAAGTGAGGTCCGGACTGAAGCCTGAGGTGGCTGCTGAGCTTCCACCTCTGATGCTTTTCATTTTGAAAGTGACCGTGTTGATAGCATGTGTGCTTTCAGTATGACTAGGACAGAAATGTTGAGTGTTTGGGATGCGTGTCTTTTATGTGATTGTAGAGACGCTAATAATTCCATTAACAGACTTTAGATTTAGCGACTTCGTGGCCTCAGTGATCATGTAGAAGTTAAGTGTCTGTATATAGTAAGAAACAATTGCGTTTATTTCTCCTTTAAGTCCAGGTATCTTTTTGTTACTGAAATACTAACAAACCAGTGACATCAAGGAAGGGAAAGCTCCTGGCCGTGCTGCATTTGAAACGTTTGGAGGTGGTGATGCTTCAGCCAGGAGGCAGGTTCATCTTCCCAGAAGATCTTACGGACCCCGGAGTGCATTGTGCGTAGCGCCGCGGGGCTGCAGGGTAACTGAGGTGGCGCCCAGAGCAGCTCTTCTGTTTTAACTGTCATGTGTATGTTTCAACCTGTACCGAAAACAGCCAGCGTGTTTCTCGTTCGTGATCTCAGAGGTGGTGGTACAGAGGTTGAGCTCAGTAGGGATGGGTGCAGGCAGTAGTTGATTAAAAGCCAGTGTGAAAACAATAGTGATTGCGTGGAGTGCAGTCAGGGCACGTTCAGATCTCGGAAGTGGACCCCGTGTGCCACGCGGAGATGTGGAGCCGGGCGTTGTGGGTGCGTTCAGATCTGGAAGTGGACCCCGTGTGCCACGCGGAGATGTGGAGCCGGGCGTTTTGGGTGCGTTCAGATCTGGAAGTGGACCCCGGGTGTCATACAGGGGCGTGGAGCCAGGTGCTCCAGTGAGTCTTAAGTCTTGAGAGGATGTGGGCTGCGTGGTTGGAGTTTGGGTTCACAGTGCTTCTGAGATGTCTGGTCTACCTCCTGTGCTTCATGCAGAGCTGACGGTTATGCAGGGGACCTGTGTGCCATGATGAGACCACAGACCCAGCTCTCGACTCTGGACTGGCTCACTCTTCTGCAATCTAGTCTCCGTTTTGTTCCATGGCACCTGCACGTGTCATGCCAGATAGAGGTTGTGTGTTAATGTGTTCAGTTTTCTTATAATTTCAGCCTCTTGGGAGGGTAATAATTGTGTTGTATTCATTCCTGTACCTTATATTCCTGGCAAAATTCCAAGTAATGTTAAACTCAGTAAATGTTAAATGAACAAACACTCTTACACGTTATCTACGTGCCATGGAATACCTATCTCTTGAGGTATGTCCAAATTTATGGCTTCAGCCACTTGTATGATGAGTAGCTGAAACATTTCCTTCTGAGGCTTCATACTTACCGTAGCTTCTTCTCTCGAGAATGTTTTAAATGGCCGGTGAAATTAAATTGACATTGAACTTGATGCCTCCAACATATTTTACCAATAGAATAAATTACCTGAAAAGTCTGTTTTGTTTTTGTTTAGTACCCCTACTTCCACAAACTGAAATACGTTTACTATATATTCTGTGGTTCTTGTAAATTAGCAAGAGATGACTTATTTTTAAATTATCTTTCTTTAAAATTATGGGCACTTCACTGTAAATTGAAGACTTTGCAAACTTAGGAAGATAACACAGTAGGCTAAAAGTTCAGAAGATAAATTTATAGATCAGGAAACCCAGAGCAGAGGTAATACCAAGAAACCTCTGCCTGATTTCTTGATTGTGACGGTGGTGCCTCCTGAAGTGGAGAAGGGGTGTTTGCAGATAGCATGGTTTTACCGTCTTTAAAGAGTCAAAGCAGAGCATCAAGCACGTAAAGCTCTTTAGAAAATTACTTTTAAAAAATTAAACTAGACTTGTAATTAACAGATGTCGTGTAAAGTACAAGTGTCAACTGTAGCCCAGGCAGATTCTTCGCTGCGGAAGCAGCTTCTGCACTAGCTGGTCATTGTGGTGTCGCGATGTCCTTCCTTCCCAGTCTCCTCCGTCAGGCAGGCTTCCTCGATGTTGCCTGAATGACCAGCGTAAACGTGTATAATAGTGAGAAATAACCGACCTTTCTGTGTATTTCTACAACACAGCATGTGAGTTTGTGTGATTCTACTGAAGTAACTTGGGAGAAGCAAGCTTCCTTGGTAACCTTCCCTCCACTAACCATTACAGATGAGAGCAGGGCCGCCCGCCCGGGGTTGGGAAAGACCGTGTCCGAGGTGACGCAGGGTAGTTTTAGTTCAACGTCCAGACTCCATCACGCGGAGAACCACATGCAGAGCGTTTTGAGATTGAATGGTGACTCACCTGTTTGACTTATGAAGTACCTTCTGTAGTTTTCATGTCCATCTGGTTTAGACAGGTGCTTCAGTAGGATGTTACAAATTTTCCATGTTAATAGAATTATAAACACTTACAGACATGATTCGTGTTTGACAATAAGTTCACCATAAGAGAAAAGAAGCCCTCCATGAGCCCGGTCTTACACGAAAAGGGACGAAGTGTTTGGTGCCGATTCATCGTGTTTTGTGTCTGCCACTGTAAAATAACATTCAGGACTTCACCACGCGCTGTGTGACCTAAACGTGTCTCAGGCATGTAATCTTTGTCCTGTTTTCTTTTCCAAGGCTTTTTAGACCCCGAGAAGAAGCTTTTTTCTCATCGAATATTATCCAGGGATGAATGTATTGACCCGTTTTCTAAAACGGGAAACCTTAGGTATGTACCTGGCCACTCTCCTCAGAGAGACCTCTTGCTGTTCGTTTCCTGTTTCAAAAATCGCATCTTGAGATTTAGATCAGTATTTCTTTTCCTATTTCTTTTCTTTTCTTTTTTTTTTTTTTGAGACGGAGTCTTGCTCTGTCACCCAGGCTGGAGTGCAGTGGTGCGATCTCTGCTCACTGCAGGCTCTGCCTCCCAAGTTCCCGCTATTCTCCTGCCTCAGCCTCCTGACTTAGCTGGGACTACAGGTGCCCGCCACCTTGCCCAGCTAATTTTTTTTTTTTTTTTTACTTTCAGTACAGACGGGGTTTCACTGTATTAGCCAGGATGGTGTCTATCTCCTGACCTCATGATCCTCCCACCTCAGCCTCCCAAAGTGCTGGGATTACAGGCGTGAGCCATCGCACCCGTCCTAGAGCAGTATTTCTGTATTGATGTTTTTAAGGAATTTAACGTCCCCTCTCCAGGTTTCCTTGTTAGCCTCAGAGTACTTAGAAAGTTCCTTTCTAACCTGTACTCCCACTGTCTCCCAGGTTGCCTGAGCCCCGGTGCTTGTGCAGGGCACCCAGTCCAGGCTCTGCCCCGTCCCAACAGCCCCTCCCTGAAACCACCCTCGGGCTGGGCTTTTGCGTCTGTGGAGGCGGGGACTGTCATTCTCTCAGCCTCATCTCTGTCAGACGGCACCCATTCGAAGTCAGTCCGCCGCCTGACGTCGTGCATCTGTTTGCTTAACAACCCTGGCATGTGTGATCATTCTAGTCCCTTTAGCTCCGGGTTTTCATTCCTGTGCGAAGACTTGTGGTTGGAGAGGCAGGAGGCAGGGGTGCGTCAAGACTTGTGGTTGGGAGGCAGGAGGCAGGGGTGTGTCCCCACAGGAGGCCAGCTTTTGCCTCTGAGTATCCAGGGAATGACCAGGGCTCCTGGGGAACTCGGGGACTGGACTTTTGGGCCCAGAACCCAGGAGGGCAGGCGTAGGGATGGGATGGCATCAGGGAGGTGGCAGCCGAAAGGACCCGAGTGGGCAGAGGAATGTGGATAACCCCACCCCACGCACAAGTTCAGCAGCTCTGTGGGGCTCCTGGTTTAGGGGCAGTTCTTGACGTCAGCATCAGTATCTGAGGTTTATAGTTTTCTTAGGAGCTTGCCTGTGTTAATCCTACTGATAATTTATAAAATCCTAAGTCACATGACTTTTGCCCGTCTTTTTGCTTTTTGCCATTTCTTCCTTTCCATGAGCTCCAGAGCCGCCTCCTGTCAGCTCCTCTGAGCCTTTTTGACAGGGTGGCCCCTCCCTGCCCCTATGTAGAGACTTTTTTATATCCTTCTGTATTCTTTGGCGTTTCTTGCCCACTCTGTACGAGGAGTTTCCCCATTTCCACCCGGAAGTCCGTCCCTGCTGGTGCAGCGCATCAGGTGTGGCTTGTTCTCCCGAGGAGCCCTGGCAGTCGCCGATTCCTGGCTCACGGTGGCCGCCGCCTCCCAGTGCTTCGGTTTTTACATTTAGGGAGTCCACGCAGACTGTGAGGCCTATGCAAGCTGATGTTAACTAAGAAGAGACTCTGAAAGTATTTACTTCAGAAACCTCCTTTTTGCTAGTTAGCGCCAGAGTGAGCAGATTAATCAGGGCTAAAGAGAATGAGAGGTGCTGTTAGTGACGTGTTAAGTGGAAAGGCCACCTGAAGGCAGAATGATAGGATCGAATGGGGACACGCCCAGGATAGGCCCTAGTGGCGGGCACTGTGGTTTGCATGGAGGTAGCTGTAGGTCCACGTAGAAATTCTGCATCGGCAGTAGATGTGGTTTTTGTTTTTTTGTTTTTGAGATGGTCTAACTCTGTTGCCCAGACCTAAGTGCAGTAGGGTGGTCTCAGCTCCCCACAGCCTTGACTTCCTGGGCTCAAGCTATCCTCCCACTTCAGCCTTCTGAGTAGCTGGGACTACAGGTGCACACCACCACACCCGGCTAACTTCTGTATTTTTTGTAGAGACGGGGTCTTACCGTGTTGCTCAGGCTGGTCTCAGGCTCCGAGGCTCAAGCGGCCCTCCCAAAGCGCTGGAATTCCAGGCCTGAGCCACACAGCCCATCCCGGGCTGTTTTCAGAGTCAGCAAATTCTGGCCTTTAGGCTACGCAGCCTGGTTTGTACACGAAGTTTTATTGGAACATGGCCACGCCCACGCGGTCAGAGTTAGGTTTCATCCTTGTGGCCCTTCATGCCTGAAGTAGTGACTCTGGCGCTTTAAGAAACAGTTTGCGAACTCCGGCTTAAAGGAGAATCAGAAGCAGTGGAGAAGATGTTACTGAGGTTTAAATGTGACCCAAACAGAAAGGGCTTCGGGGCGGTTGGTGTCAGTTTCTGATGAACCTGCTGTCTGTTGGTTACATGTGGGTTAGAATCTTAAACTCTTTTCATTATTATTTTGTGTGAATTATGCATTTTCACTTGTAGAAACCTCTTTCCTTGTGGAGACTCAATGGTTTGCATTATTGATGATCGAGAAGACGTCTGGAAGTTTGCCCCCAATCTGATAACTGTGAAGAAATACGTGTACTTCCAGGGCACAGGCGACATGAATGCGCCCCCTGGGTCCCGAGACTCTCAGACGAGAAAGAAAGGTGGGTAACCTGCTTCCTGATTCTCTAGAATTTACATTTGCTTATTGTTTAGCTCTTCTTATTTCTTTTTTTTTTTTTTTTTTTTTTTTTTTTTTTTTGAGGGGTATTCTCGCTCTGTCGCCCAGGCTGGAGTGCAGTGGCCGGATCTCAGCTCACTGCAAGCTCCGCCTCCCGGGTTCACGCCATTCTCCTGCCTCAGCCTCCCGAGTAGCTGGGACTACAGGCGCCGCCACCTCGCCCGCTAGTTTTTTGTATTTTTTAGTAGAGACGGGGTTTCACCGTGTTAGCCAGGATGGTCTCAATCTCCTGACCTCGTGATCCGCCCGTCTCGGCCTCCCAAAGTGCTGGGACTACAGGCTTGAGCCACCGCGCCCGGCCAACTCTTCTTATTTCTTGTCTCTATTTTGACTGCTCTAAATTCAAGATACACTTTGATTTTTTATTTGTATTTCAATAGAGGTTATTGGATTTATTTATATAGTACTGGAAAACAGGATATTATGTCGTTTTGATTTGGGCTTTAAAAAAAATGGCCCTCACTTAAGCGTTTTCCCAGTTGAATAAAAACTAAAGGATACTGTTTAACCTAACATGTGAATAACTCCTTTCATCCCAGTTTTCCTTAAACGCACGCCTGTGCCTCGGGCCATGGCATTCTGTAGAGAGAGCGAATGTGGGGGCAGTGGCTGTGCAGGGAAGAACCGTCCCCAGAGTGCAGTGTTCAGGCCCGGTGCTGGCTGGGGCCCAGAGAGCAGCGTGTTTTAACCTGTCAGGCAGGCCTGCAGCTGACGTCCGCCCTGTGAAAAGTTAAGTGTTTTTGACCCTTAGTTTTTAAAAAAAAATATTTCGAGGCATACATTTGCTGCTCTAGTCACTAAAATGGAACTTGGAGGTTGAAACCAGAAGAGGGTGGGACTGGGGTCGTTCCTGTAGGAGGCAGAGGCTTTCACCAGATGGCTGGGGTCAGCGTGGAGTTGCTGACTTCCTCCAGACCGGGGCTTGGGAAACTGTGGCCACGGTGGCGCCAGGTCTGCAGCCTGGAGACCTCCAGTTGTTCTTATAGACGGAGGATCCTTCCTCCCCCAAATCCAGAGCTTTTTGAGTTGCCCGCATGGTGCTTAAAGGAAATACTCATTGGAGCATTTTGGATTTTTCAGATTTGGGATGTTCAAGTGGTAAGTTTAACGCAAATACTCCAAACTCAGAAAAACATTCAGTGTCCAAAACATCTGTGGCCCCATGCACTTCGGGTAAGGGGTGCTCACCCCGTCAGGCTCTTCACAGCAAGGTTGCCAAGGCCTGGTCCAGAGGGCGGCAGAGTTCACAGCCATGAAGAAGGGTGCTGCTTTAACTTGGAATGTTATTTAACGTTTAATGCTGAATCGCGGTAACTTTTCCTTTTGCATGCATATTTAGTAAATCATTCTTCTCGAGGCACCGAGATCGCAGAGCAAGCTCCGCCCGTGAGAGAGCCCGAGGGGGGAACGCAGGCCCCTGGAGTGGAGCCCAGCAATGGCCTGGAGAAGCCGGCGCAGGAGCTGAACGGCAGTGAGGCTACCGCCCCACAGGACTTGCCCCGCCCCAGGAAACCGGACGAGAGGGACACCTGGCCCGCTGCCCAGGCCCCCACCAGCAGCGGAGAGCTGGCAGGCACTCCTGAGCCCCAAGGATCCTGTGTGCAGCGTGGCCGGGCGGCACCGGGACAGCGGCCTGCCCAGGGTGCCACGGGCACTGACCTGGACTTCGACTTATCCAGCGACAGCGAGAGCAGCAGTGAGTCCGAGGGCACGAAGTCTCCCTCCTCCGCCTCTGGCGGCGAAAGTGAGGGGAGAAGCCGGCCGAAGCTGAAGGCGGAGGAGAACCCGGCTCCAGAGGGAGCCGGGGCGCTGGCTCAGGGCAGTTCCCTGGAGCCGGCGCGGCCTGCAGCACTGAGTCTCCCCGGAGAGGCCCCAGACAAGGGGCCCGAGCTGGGTGGGCAGGAGGAGGGCGAGCGGGACGGCCTCTGCGGCCTGGGCAATGGCTGTGCCGACAGGAAGGAGGCGGAGACCGAGTCACAGAACAGCGAGCTGTCGGGCGTCACCGCGGGCGAGTCCCTGGACCAGAGTGTGGAGGAGGAGGAGGAGGAGGACACGGACGAGGATGACCACCTCATCTACCTGGAGGAGATCCTGGTCCGTGTGCACACCGACTACTACGCCAAGTACGACCGCTTCCTCAACAAGGAGATCGAGGAGGCGCCGGATATCCGCAAGATCGTGCCGGAACTGAAGAGCAAGGTGCTGGCTGATGTGGCCATAATTTTCAGTGGGCTGCACCCGACAAACTTCCCGATAGAGAAGACGCGGGAGCATTACCACGCCACGGCGCTGGGAGCGAAGATCCTCACTCGGCTGGTGCTGAGCCCCGACGCCCCTGACAGGGCCACGCACCTGATCGCCGCGCGGGCTGGTGAGTGCTGCCTCCCTGTGCCCCGGGCGTGGTCAGGCCCGCCGTCTTCTTGCAGGCAGTCCTTCGAGCTGGCGTTGCTGTTCATCTCACATTCAACTTTTAGAAACGTTTCCCAGAATCACCATCTTTTAAGAATAGATCATGACGTTGGGTGAAATTCGAGTTCGGGCACATTCATGCTTTCGGACCGCAGTCGTCACGCACAGTGTTGGGTGGTGTGAGTTACTCACGTGCGGTGTAGAAAGTTCAGCCCTTCTCGCTGGAGTGAGCCACGGCTGGATTGGAGAGCAGGGAATCAGCGACGGGGTGAGTGAGCCGTGGCTGGATTGGAGAGCAGGGAATCAGCGACGGGGTGAGTGAGCCACGGCTGGATTGGAGAGCAGGGAATCAGCGACGGGGTGAGTGAGCCACGGCTGGACGGGGTGAGTGAGCCATGGCTGGATTGGAGAGCAGGGAATCAGCGACGGGGTGAGTGAGCCGTGGCTGGATTGGAGAGCAGGGAATCAGTGATGGGGTGAGTGAGCTGTGGCTGGATTGGAGAGCAGGGAATCAGTGATGGGGTGAGTGAGCCGTGGCTGGATTGGAGAGCAGGGAATCAGCGATGGGGTGAGTGAGCCATGGCTGGATTAGAGAACAGGGAATCAGCGATGGGGTGTAGTGGAGAAACTCCAGGCAGGAACAGGATGTGGGGCCCTCAGTTCGCAGGGTTGACAAACCCTCTGAGTTAGAAAACTAAGTGCAAAGTTTCGGCTGAAACGTGCGTAGAAGGACACGTTGTGGCTGGGAGAGCGGAGGACAGGCCTGCTGTCTCCTGATGGTGAAACCTGTCCCAGACAGGGCAGGCTGCTCTGACACGTTGACAGGTCTGCCGAATAAAACAGACCCTTTCAGCGATAGGTGAATCTTGAAGGAAGACTTGCACCCCAGTGCTTAAAAAACCCAAATATCTCAGTATTCTAGTTATTCTGTGAAAATGCTCCCATAAGCACCTGGATTTTCCCCGAATGAAGATTTTGCCTAAATCACTTCAGGTTCTGCTCCTCCAATTGCGCTTCCTGTCCTGGCGGCATTTCCTGAGAGGGCTTCTCAGTGAGTGGCCCCGCCTCCAGGGCTCAGGATAGCCTTGTGGGGTGAGCTCATCCCTGTCCACGCACGCTCCCTGACGGCAAGTGTGGTCTTATTTGAGGCCACGCCTCTAGTCCGTGTCATGTGGTGTTGGACATGCATGTGCTCAGTAAAGCGTTTGAATCAAGGGTACATGGAAGGTTCCATCTCCGTGTGAAATAGGCAGGTGCTGGCTGCAGGGCAGGGGCAGGCTTTCCGTGGAGCCCAGTGAAACCCTTGATCCCAGGAGAAAGCCAAGCCCTGGCCTCCCACGGGCAGTCAGGCCCTTCTCTCCTGAGCGTGGAGCCGGGCCAGGCCACGGTCCTCCTTGGCTCCTCAGGTGCCCGTCTGCCCTGCCTCATGTCTGCCCAGCTCCTGACCCTTCTCTCCTGTGCATGGAGCCAGGCCAGACCGGGGTCCTCCTGAGCCCCTCGGGTGCCCATCTGCCCTGCCCCGTGAGTGCCCAGCTCCTGGCCCTTTTCTCCTGAGCTTGGAGGTGGGCCAGGCTGGGGTCCTCCTTGGCCCCTCGGGTGCCCATTTGCCCTGCCCTGTGTCTGCCCAGCTCTTGACCCTTCTTTCGCTTTCCTTCCTTCCCCCTGAATTGTGCTCACGTTTCTTTTTGCTTCGGTGTTTGTGGCCTCACTGTTGAGGGGCCTTCCTGAACACATGCTCACGTCACCTGCTGTGCCCAGCTCCTCGTCTGAGATCCACCACTTCCCACTATGGCTGCTTATCCCTGGCTTGGGAGATGGGAACCTGCAGTGGGCAGCCCTGGTGGGGTGCAGCCGAGTGAGGGCCCTGAGCCCTGGCGGGGTGCAGCCAGGTGAGGGCCCTGAGCCCTGGTGGGGTGCAGCCGGGTGAGGGCCCTGAGCCCTGGTGGGGTGCAGCCGGGTGAGGGCCCTGAGGCCTGGTGGGGTGCAGCCGGGTGAGGGCCCTGAGCCCTGGTGGGGTGCAGTCGGGTGAGGGCCCTGAGCCCTGGTGGGGTGCAATCGGGTGAGGGCCCTGAGCCCTGGTGGGGTACAATCGGGTGAGGGCCCTGGTGGGGTGCACTTGGGTGAGGGTCCTGGTGGGGTGCAGTCAGGTGAGGGCCCTGGTGGGGTGCAGCCGGGTGAGGGCCCTGGTGGGGTGCAGCCGGGTGAAGGCCCCGAGTCCTGGTGATTGCAGCCGGGTGAGGGCCCTGAGCCCTGGTTGGATGCAGTCGGGTGAGGGCCCTGGTGGGGTGCAGCTAGGTGAAGGCCCCGAGTCCTGGTGATTGCAGCCAGGTGAGGGGGCCCTGGGCCCTGGTGGGGTGCAGTTAGGTGAGGGCCCTGGTGGGTGCAGCCAGATGTGGGCCCTGAGCCTCCAGTGCTGGCCAAGACAGCCTGACGAAGCCGGGTCTCCCGCAGGCACAGAGAAGGTGCTGCAGGCGCAGGAGTGCGGACACCTGCACGTGGTCAACCCTGACTGGCTGTGGAGTTGCCTGGAGCGCTGGGACAAGGTGGAGGAGCAGCTCTTCCCGCTCAGGGACGACCACACCAAGGCACAGAGGTGGGTCCTCGCCGCACGCAGCACATCCCTGCCAGGCGTTCCCTCGCCAGACAGCTGTTTGTTCACACACCTAGGCAATGCCCGCCAGGTGTCCCTGGGAGCCTGCTCTGGGTCGCCGGGACGCCCCGCTCATGGCCCTTGTTCCCTTCCTCCGACAGGGAGAGCAGTCCTGCAGCCTTTCCCGACCGGGAGGGTGTGCCCCCCACCACCTTGTTCCACCCGATGCCGGTTCTTCCCAAGGCCCAGCCTGGCCCCGAGGTTCGAATCTACGACTCCAACACAGGGAAGCTCATCAGGACGGGCGCCCGGGGGCCCCCAGCGCCCCCCAGCTCCTTACCCCTCCACCAGGAGCCCTCTTCCTTCAGGTACATGGCGGCGCAGCCACTGCCCCCAGCTAGTGAGGGCTCTTCAAGCTTGCTGCTCTGGTCCGTTAGGGGGATGGCGCCAGTTGCCCAACGTGAGGGCGGGTGGAGGCTGCAGACGGTGACTCCCGCTTCCACCTTGTGGGAACGCCGCCCCCACTGGCTCTCTCGGGTCCTTTTGTTCTTCTGTCCTCTCTTGGTTCCCAAAACTGAAACAAAACCCTACAACCAGCTTCTCAGATGTTGTCCAGGCACCTGCATGTGCACACCTGTGGCCGCCCCGCAGAGCACTCGGTCCTGGGAACACTCAGCAGAGGATGGGCAGAGCAGGGCTGGTTTCGAGCCCCCGCCCCTGTCGCCTCGCCGGCTGCTCTCTGCCGGCTCCACGTTTGTTGCTCTGCCAGACCCTGGGCTGCCGTCTTTGTTTCCACACAGAGCAGGCGCAGGGGTGGTGGCAGTGGCGGTTGGCAAACAGCACCGTGAGGAAGGGAAACTTGACTGGACTGGAAGGCGTTGGTAGCCGGGATCTGTGCTGCCCTGGAGAGGGGAAATTGCAGGCCCCGGGGGATGCTTCCTGCGCACGTGGCCTCTGTGCCTGTTTACCGGTGTGGACCGGAGATCAGCCCTCAGCCTGAGGTTGTGGCCCCCGCAGACCCCATGGGACATTCTTGGAGATTTAAATGAGTCTTTGTTCTGTGGTTGTTGCTTTGAAATTCAACCAAAAGTTTAACTAGATTAAACTTGACCCAGGCGAGGAGCACCCACCAAGACCTGGTGTGTGTTCACCCCTGGAAGCCCTCTGACAGGTCACAACGCCTCAAATCCTGCGACGGGTGCAGAACGCAGGCTGCTGGAGGGAGACGGGTGCTCATGGTTAATGGGGAGATGGAGAGGTACGACTTGGTGTCCTTTTCGAGCCCTTGCAGCATCCAGCACTGTCCCTGCGTGGGGACGCTGAGGCCCGGAGTGCATGGCCCTCCCAGGTCGGGAGCAGGGGTGGCCAGAGCGTGGCCTTTGCACAGTGGGCGGCAGCTCCCGAGCCTGGGTGGGCAGGTGAGTGAGGAGGCCCCGCCAGGCACCACGACAAAGCCCCGTCAGCTTTCGGGAGAGGCCACTCCCTCTGGAAACGCGCTCTGGTTCCTCCCAGGTTTTCTGTTTTTAGATTGTGTTTTGTCTTTTGTGATTCTAGAGAGTAGCGTGTGCCCCTTTTGGCTGATTTCACAGCCCTTGAGGTCACGGTGGGGAGTGTTGCTAAGAGGAGGAGTCGGGTTGGGCGACTGGGAGGTGGGCAGGTGCAGGGTGGCCTCCTGTGCGGCAGCCTGGCAACGCGCTGGGACCTGGGGGATGGGGGGTTTGGGATGAATCCGAGGTTCTCCATTCTGATGACAGGGAAGAGGATCCCCAGCCACACAGTGATGATGTCATCCCGAAGGATAGGAAGACATTCTGGTGACAGTGTCACCTCCCGTCGTTAGGAAGGCGCCGGGTGGTGATGTCACCTCCCGTCGTGTCCTGGTGACGATGTCGTCGCCTGTCATTAAGAAGGCGTCCTGATGGTGACGTTGTTTCTGGTCGTTAGAAAGGCTTCCTGTCCGGGCTGGTTGGGCTTTTAACACGAGGTGTCTTTCCAACACTGCTGCTCTAGCTCTTCGGGGCCGACAGGCGCCTGCAGTTCAGTTTGTTTCTGATGCTGACGACCCACAGTTGGCATCAGGCCTTGAGTCTGCGGGCTCAGTCCCTCGTCTGAGGGTTGCCCTTGTCTCGGACCCCCAAGCCCCTCATCGTCCAGCTTGGCCACAGGGTTGGGGGTCCCCAGACACAGACTTGTACAGTTTTGATCATCTGCTGAATCAGCTCACGAAACTTTGGAAAACATTTCACTCAGCAGTACCAGTTTATTTTAAAGGCTCAAGAACAGCCAAATGAGGGGGTGCAAGGGGCAGGGTCCAGAAGGGCCGTGAGCACGGCGCGTGTCCCCCCCGGAAGCTCTGCGTCCTTCCGTCTGTGGCGAAGGCATGGCTGATCCCACCCACTACCCACTTGCTCCTGCAAAGCCTTCTGGTGACCAGCCCTGCCCTGAAGTTGCTCAGGCCCAGCCCACAGCCCCTCACCGCAGCGGTGATTCCAGGGGCTGGGAACAGGTCTCTCCGTAAATCACGGCTTCGTCCTTTGATGCTACTCTCATTCCTTCATTTAACTCAGTTAATTCCAGCTCTCCAGCCAGTTGACAAAGCTCCTGGACTCTGCTGAGAACAGCGTGGTGGAGCCTGGCCTGTGGGGTTGCTGTGGGCCAGTCAGTGAACAGGCCAGCACCACCTAGAGCCGAATGATGCAGAGACCCCGTAGCTAGGAAGTCAGGGTCTGTTGTGTGCTGTAATTCTAATCAGTAGCAGCATGATGGCAGGACAGATACATGCGTTGAAGTGACACTGCTGAGATTTAGCTTTGGAATTGCAGTTTTGCAAAACGCTCACATAGTTTAAAGCAGCCACACGATCAGTACCGTGAAGAGCACCTGTTCTTTAGACGCTGCTTTTCATACTGTTGACTGAAATGTTCAGGGGCTGGCACTGTAGTCCCAGTGCTTTGGGAGGTGGACCCACAAGGATCGCTTGAGCTCAGGAGTTCAAGGCTGCAGTGAGCTGTGACCGCGCCCTGCGCTCCATCCTGGGCCGCAGAGTGAGAGCCTGTCTCAGAAAAAAATTTTTTTTTGTAATTAAAAGTAAAATCACAAACCTTTGACTTATTTTTTCTTCAGTATTTTTATTTATTTATTTTTTTGAGACGGAGTCTTGGTCTGTTGCCCAGGCTGGAGTGCAGTGGTGCAATCTTGGCTCATGGCAACCTCCGCCTCTCAGGTTCAAGCAATTCTCATGCCTCGGCCTCTTCAGCAGCTGGAATTACAGGCACATGCCACCACGCCCGGCTAATTTGTGTATTTTTAGTAGAGACAGGGTTTCACCATGTTGCCCAGGTTGGTCTCAAGCTCCTGTCCTCATTGTCTTAAAACTATGCAAAGTGGTTAAAGATTAGATACAAAACTGGTTTTTTAATAATTCAGCCTTGCTTGAAGTGAGCTAGGAATTTCTAAGATCAATGAGAAAAAAATAATTGTTACCTGAAAACATACTTGCAGATAGTAAGCTGAATTTGAATAAAGTCAAACACTTTTACTTGAGTGACACTAATAATATGGCAACCAATAACTGTGTATGTGTTCTGAAATGTGTATAGTTTACGTCAACAGTAGCAGTTCAGAACGTTTCGAATGGCACGTCATAAACCACCGTTCAGCTCTGCCTGTCTTTTGTAAGCAAGACGCACGCTGGGCTGCATGCAGTTCATTGGAATAAGTTGACTTTTGCTGTTTTTAATCTGAAAGTGTAATTTGCACCAAAATACCAATATTACTTCAGTTAATACCAGCTCATTTATATGAGTGGATGTTAATGTGATTTGTTAGGTTGTGATAATCATCAGTTTGGTGGCGGGAAGCAGCATTGCTGTGGCCGCGGCAGCGGGCCACCTGGCCTGGGTGATTGCAGGCGGGCACACCTTTGCCACATTAAGGAAATGTCTCTCCTTTCACTTGGACGTGTTGGAAACTGAGTTCTCCTAAAATGAGCCTGGGTTCTGCTTTTTGATAGTTTTCAAAATTGATGGAACTACCTATTTATATTAGAAAAAAGGAATGTCTGTTTGAAGGTCTCCTTCCCCAGGCTGGACATGGTGCTGACAGTCTGAGGAAATGGGACCGGCCGGCAGGCGTTCTGTGGGGCTTTGCTGCTGCAGTGAGGACCTGGGCCTGTGTGGCTCGGCCACGCCTCTGGTCACACCCTACCTTTTCTCTGGAGGCCTCCTCCTTGGAGGAACCGGCAGAGTGGTTTCTTATGGTTTAATCCAAGAGTCCCCCCTGCTTGTTTGAGTTCGTGTGGCGCCTGCCCAGTCCCCTGCACTACATAGACCTGTGTCCGCAGTGCCCCTCCACGTGTGGACCCCTGGTGCCTGCAGGATCACTCCGCCTGTACAGACGAGTCCAGTGTGGTCTCCTGCAGCCACCCTCACACCTTGTAACAGCGCTGGTGTGGTTCCGCCGTGGCACCCCGTCTCAAGGTGGGTTCCACGCCTGAGCGGCCCCAGGCCTCATCTCTTGCATGCATTGGTTGCCCAGTTTCCCCGTAGCACCCCATCTTACGGTGAGGCCCGCACCTGCGCGGCCCCAGGCCTCATCTGTTGTGTGCATTGGTTGTGCTGCTGTGGAGGTGGCCCCGTCGCCCACCATCCTAAGAGTGGTGGTTCCTCGTTCTGTTCCCGGAACCCTGTGTAGACCCCATTGTGACAGGACGCTCGGCGGTGAGGGCGGTTGGCCCTTCATCCCTGGACTGGTCCTCATCTAAGGCTTTGAATGTTGTACATTTTTTCTAATTCTGGCTTTGAGCTTTTTGGTGCTGGGCTGGCAGCCTGGCTCACTGTGGACCTGCAGGGGAGTGGGAACGTTCAGTTTTTTGGTTAAACTTTTTGAGATATTTGTAGATTGACATGCAGTGATAATGCAGAGAGGCCCTTTGGACCCTTTATCCCGTTTCCCCTGTGGTTGCCTCTTGTGAAAGTGGGGAACAAGCTCATCACTGGGACCCACAGGGGCTCATCCAGACAGAAAGACAGAACCCTCACCAGCTCCCCTGCAGCCCTCACGGCCTCAGCCACTTCCCCTCCCTGACCCTTGGCCCTCCACCTGCTGTCCCTCCCTGACCCTTGGCCCTCCACCTGCTGTCCCTCCCTGACCCTTGGCCCTCCACCTGCTGTCCCTCCCTGCACCGTGCCCTCTGCGGAGTGCTGTGGACGGTGGTCGGCAGCCTTCTGGAGTTGACCCTTCTCCCTCGGCCGGTTCCTGGAGCCTCTGCGCCCCTCGTTCATGTCCTCCTCTCGCTGAGCCGTGTCTCGTGGTGTGTGGAGGGGCCGTCTGTGGCTTCACCATTCCCCGTTTCAGGGATATTTGGGTTGTCTCCAGCCTTTGCTCTAAATGTTTGCACAGGTTGAGCATCTCATCCAAAAATCCAAAATCAGAAATGCTCCAAGATCCGCACCTTTCTGAGCAGTGACGTGGCCCTGGAAGGAGATGCTCATCTGAGCATTCGGATTTGGGGTCACCGGTTGCAGATGCTCAGCCCGTAAGTGTAACACAGATATTTCAAAATTCAAAAATCCAAAGTAGACAACACTTTCGGTCTCAGGCGTGTTGGATGTGGGATACTTAGCCTATATAAGTTTTTATTTCTTTGGGATAAATGTCCAGTGGTAGGTACAGTTGCTAAATTGGATGGTGAGTGTGTGTTTAGCTTTTTAAAGAAAGTGCCAGACCCTTTTCTGGAATACCTGCATCATCATCTCACATTTTCAGTGGTGGTGAGTGACCCAGGTGGCGTGGCCAGTGCTGTTTATTGCAGCTGTTCTGATAGGTGTGTCCTGAGCTGGTTGTGGCTGTGACTTGCATTTCTGTGGTGAATAATGCCACTGAACATCACCTCCTGTGTGTGTTCCATCTGCTAGTCCTTGGTTGGCTGTGCGGCTTACAAATCCTTTCCTCCCAGGCAGCAACTTGACTTCTCTGAGACCTCAGAGGTGGGGTGTTTGGCTGGTGTCGAGCAGTTATCACAGGTTTTTAACATTTAATTGAAACATTTAATTCAGTTTAAAATAACAGTGCAGTTGGCCCTTTGAACAACACTGCTTTGAACTGTGTGTGTCCAGTCATACGTAAATGGGTGTTTCAGCCAAATGCAGATGGGAAGCGCGTGTTCGCTGGATGGGAAGCGTGTGTTCACGGAGGGCCGAGGCGAAGACTGGACTTTGACAAGGCTCAGGAAGTCCTGAATTCCAGTCAGGCAGATCATCCTCTAGAGGGTCTTCGGCAGAGCAAAAGTTTTTAATTTTCACAAGATTCTATTGATCACTTCTTTCTTTCAGGAATCATGCTCTTGATGTGAAGTTAACTAGTAGCCTAGTCCCAGATCCCGGAGATTTTCTTGATGTTTTATCCTGAAAGATCTGTCGTCTTTCATCTCACACCTCAGCCCGCGATGCTCCTGAGGTTGGTTTTCTGGCCCCAGCCACATTGCCGCGGGCGCTGTCTTCCGCCACGGCGGCTTCTGCCCCAGCGTCTCAAGTGTGCTCAGGTGCACCTGTGTGGTCTGTTCCTGGGTTTTCTGCCCGGAGATGCCCTTGATCAAGTTGGATTTCCTGTTTTCTGTGAGTTGTTAACACCAGTGGGTGTTGCATTTTTTCGGTGTTTGTTGATTGATATTCTGGTGTCTGTGGTTTTTCTTCTTTTGCCTGTCAGTATGCGGTGGTCACATTGACTGATTTTTGGACATGAAAACAACCTTGCAACCCAGAAACCAATCCCCTTGGTTGTGGTGTATAGTAACTGTGATGCACTTCTGTGAAGTGTCTTCATGTTGATGTTGAGAGGCCTGTGGGGCTGCACTTGTCACATTGTGTGCCGTCTGTCCCTGGGTTTGTTGTGGCTCGGTGGCCTCCCGTGGTGAGGTGGGAAGCGTCCACCCTCTAGCATCCCTGGTCAGACTGTAGACTTGCCCCTTCCTTTCACTTATTTGGGAGAATTCTCCAGTGAGACCGTCTGGTCCTGGAGATTTTATTTTTGCAGATTTAAAATTTCTTATTCATTTTCCTTAATAGTTACAGGGCTTTTCACAGGACCTGTTGTGTTCGGGTGAGTTGTGGTTGGTTCTTTTTTTTGAAGGAATTGCTCCACTTACCTCTATTTTTTTTTTTTTTTTTTTTTTTTTGGTTTTCAGCCTCCTTATTTCTTACCTTCCTTCTGCTTGCTTTGGGATTATTTTTTATGACTTGTTTCGACAGTCAGGTGTGGTCTAGAGAACCAGAGCGGAGTCTCCGGTGCTTGCCTGGATTCCTGCTTCCGTCCTTGCAGGAGTTCCCTGAGGGGGTCCCTTCCCTCCCAACCTGCCCTGCGGTGTCCATCATGCTCTCGGGGCAGGCCTGGGCCCTCTGCAGTCTCTCCCTTGCTGGGGACATTTTCACGGGATAAGACTCTGGGTTGATCTTCCTTTTTCTCAGGGCCTGAGAAACATCTGGCTTCCTTCTGGGCTCCGTCGTTCAGGTGACTGATCTTCTGTCTTTGGCCGCTTTTCCTGTAGGTAAGCTGTGTTTTCTCTTCCATTGCCATCAAGGTTTTTCTCCATCTTCAGTTGAGGTTTGATGATGAGGTGTCTTGGTGTAGATTTGGAGGGTTTACCTTGTTTAGGTTTGACTCTGCTTTTTAAGTTGGAAGGTTTATGTCTTTTGACGTCTTTGGGACATTTCCAGCCATTGCTTTTCAAGGCCATCTCTGCCATGCATGGGACGGCAGGGACACGGATGCTGAGGCTTTTCGTATCTCGTGCGTCCCTAAGCTGTGTTCTTTTTCCTGTTCAGCTCATTTTCTCTGTTGTCCGGGTTGGGTGATTTCTGTTAAATTTTTAGGTTCACAGCCTTCCTGTCTCCTTCATTTGCTGCTAGTCTGTCCATGACATTTTTTGGTTTTAGTTTTTATTTTTCAGTTATAAAATTTCTGTATCTTCTATTTCTTTACCAACCCTTTGTGTTTTTCATTTGCGTATTTGCAAGCATATTTGCAATTGCCTGTTGAAGCATTTTTATCATGGATGCTATAAGTCATTATGAATTTTAGCATCTCTGCCCTCTCAGCTTGGCCTCTGTTGATTGTCCTTTTCTCCATAGTTTGAGATCTTCCTGGTTCTTGCTGGGGCAAGTGACATTGGATTGAAACCTGGACCTTTTTCAAATCATGTTAGGAGACTCTGGATCTTATTTAAACCTTCTCTCATCGCTCATTTTTTTTTGGGCCATGCTCCAGCAGCAGGAGTGGAGGCCCCCTAGTTCCTGCCAGTCGGGACAGGAGTCCATTTCCCCACACGGCCTCTTTTTGATGCCTGAGAGTGGGGGATGAGGGTGACGCCGTTGCTGGTGGACACATGTGGGGATGGGGGTGACGCTGTTGCTGGTGGACAGCTGTGGCGATGGGGTGACGCCGTTGCTGTGGCAGTCCTGGCTCCCCACGTCATCACTGGCACCATGGGAGGAGTGTCTGCATCTTCAGTGAGGGCTGGTGACAGTCCTGACGCCCCCACATGGGTGGGAGGAGTGTCTGCATCTTCAGTGAGGGCTGGTGACAGTCCTGACGCCCCCACATGGGTGGGAGGGGCCTCGCTGCTGCCAGTGGGGTTGGATGTCGGGCTCCCCACAGGCTCCCCCATGGCCTTCTCTGAGACCTCAGAGGTGGGGTGTTTGGCTGGAGTAGAGCAGTTATCACAGGTTTTTAACATTAATTGAAACATTTAATTCAGTTTAAAATAACAGTACAATTGGTCCTTTGAACAACACTGCTTTGAACTGCGTGTGTCTGGTTATACGTACATGGGTGTTTCAGCCAAATGCAGATGGGAAGCGCGTGTTCACGGGATGGGAAGCGCGGCGCTCGCGGGATGGGAAGCGTGTGTTCACAGAGGGCCAAGGTGAAGAGTGGACTTTGCCAAGGCTCAGGAAGTCCTGAATTCCAAACAGCACAGATCAGCACCTTCAGATTTCTGGGCAGAAAATCTTCTCTTCATTGTAAATAGCCTAATACAGCTGTGTCTTTTTAGTTTTGTGACTTTGACTTAATGCCTGTATTCCTTCACCAGGATGGGTTTTATCCCCTCATCCTCGTGCCTGTCCCGAGCGAGCTGATGTCTGGGACGCACGCTCAGTGCCTCCTGGTCTCGTCCTTTGGTCACTCAGGGAAGAACCAGCAGCTAGAAACGGCCGCCTCTGAGGAGGGCAGCACCACCCATTTTCCCAGAGGCCTGCCTTAAATTCTAGCATTCAGAGGCATGCATTAGAATATATTAATAAGGTTCACACATCCAGTTCGAGAAAGATATGTACAGAGGAGAAAAACCATTTCAAATGGAGCTGCGGTTTTAACATAGCAGAAAAATCCTTGAAACAGAAGATTGGCCCTTTCTAGTTGATTTATTGTATTAATATTTAACCATACAAGCACGAGAATTACCTTTCTCTGGGTTTTTTTGTGAATTTTTTTTTTTAAAGATGGAGTCTTGCTCTGTTGTGCAGGCTGGAGTGCAGTGGCATGATCTCGGCTCACTGCAACCTCTGCCTCCCGGATTCGAGCGATTCTCCTGCCTCAGCCTCTTGAGTAGCTGGAATTATAGGCATGCACCAGCATACTGGGCTAATTTTTGTATTTTTAGTAGAGAGGGGGTTTAGCCATGTTGGTCAGGCTGGTCTCGAACTCCTGACCTCAAGCGATCCACCCCGCTTGACCTCCCAAAGTGCTGGCTTTACAAACATGAGCCACCGTGCAAACCTGTGAAATGATTTTAATTTCAGCCCACTGACATGTTTTGTCACTTCACCATTTTTTGTATCTGTTTTCGCAGCCCGGAGATGGTGCATTTTCTTGTTTTGTATTTTGCCATGTAGCTCTCCAGACCCTGTTTTAAGGGTGAATGGCGTGTCCTGGGGGTTCCCAGAACATGCTTAGTCTCCTGTGTCTCTTTGCCCTTTATTCTGAGATGCTGGAGCCCAGCAGATGCTCTCTGCCCCACGGGGGTTTTGTGGATAAAAGAAGTTGGGTGTTACTTTTCCACAGGATAGTCAGAAACATGTTTTGCCACTCAGCCTGGCTCAGTTAGCCACCTCTGATCTATTAAACTCTGAAAAGCGTGTTGGCGAAACATCCCGTTTTTCCTGTGATTCCCTGTTGGGGTGTGAGTGTTTGCCTAGTCCGAGAGCCAGGAGTCTGACTCGGTGCTGAAAAGTGCGATTCAAACTGACTTCCTCATGTGGGGCCTATGAAATTCCTTTCAGAGCGGTTCCGCCACCCCAGCCGCAGACGTTCGGCGAAGAGCTGCCTGACGCTCCGGACGGAGAGCAGCCTGGCCCTTCTAGAAGAAAGCGACAGCCCAGTATGTCTGAGACAATGCCGCTGTACACTCTTTGTAAGGAAGATTTAGAGAGTATGGACAAAGAGGTGAGCCAACCGCGCCCTGGTGCCCACGGCGGCGCTCGCGCTGGGGCAGAGGTGAGCCAACCGCGCCCTGGTGCCCACGGCGGCGCTCGCGCTGGGGCAGAGGTGAGCCAACCGCGCCCTGGTGCCCACGGCGGCGCTCATGCTGGGGCCGCAGAGCTGCGGTGTGCGGGTGGAGGCAGAGCGAGAATTCTGCACTTGTGCAGTCGTGTCTAGTTCGAGACTAGCACTCGTGGTTTTCATGGAACTTCCTATTCAAGGAGACCCAGAACAGCATTAAGCGGTGTGTCCGCAATGTGTGGCGTGAGGACACGTCGAAGTTGTGGCTTAGGATTCGTGCCTGCGTCTTCACCAGGACCGACACCGCCCAGCCCCTCCTGCTCTCCTGGCCCACCCCAAGGACATGGGACAGGGTCTGGAGGCACTCATGGTTGTGAGGAGGAGTGAGTCCCCCTGCCCCACGCCGACAGGCCCCGGTTGAGAAACGCTGGAGCGCTGTGTGTCCGCTGCACGTGGGCCTTACACACACATACAGAGTGGCTGGTGATTCTCACAGCATCTCGTTACCACAGCACTAGAGAGCTTTAGGCCGCGTCGGTGGAGTTGGGGTTTTCCCAGCCGGGTCCTGCTTCGCTCCTGTGTCCTGGGCCTTGGCCCGTGTGCTTCTCCTCTTGGGTCCCAGGCCACCCGATGGAAGGTTCCACAACAGTCGGGGTGTTGGGGTGGGCGATCTCGCAGCACCGTCCTTCGGATACTATTCTTTAGAAGGACCATCCTGGGAAACCACGTCCCGTGTCCTCCCGTAAGTTGCCCTCGTGGGTGGCACCTGTGTGGGGTTCTCACCCGCAACCGGTCAGGGCACAGGCCATCCCCTTCCCTCAGGTCCTCGTGTTCCCTCCAGAGTCCGTCCTCCCTGCCCGCCTGGTGCCGCTGTCCTCTGGAGAGAGCTGCCATTCTGTTTGCATCCAGAAGGCAGCAGAAGTTTCTTGAGGAGGAAAACAGCTCCTGTTTATTTTCAACAGTAGCAGAAAAATGCAGACGGTTCTGTTCAGGGCAGACTCGTCTCAGTACCTCAGGTTACCACTTTTAGATACCAGTTTATCTTGTGAGGATCAGACCTTTTTTCAGGTGTGCTGAATTTCTCTGCCATTTTTCTGTCTTTTTGAACATTAGCTGTTTTTTGTTTCACAAAAATGTTTTCTCTAAAAAAATTTTTTCTCAACCACTACCTATAAGCCCAGACCACTTTATTTGAGATTCCAGAAGGTTCTGTGTAAGGAACAGCCACCTGCCTAGGACCAGGGGCAGGAGGAGAGGAGGAAGGGACTCTACCTCTTCCCACCTGGAAGCCGCTGACACATCCCATCTCCCTCCTGGTTTCCTGGTCGGGCTTGGAGGACTCAGGGTCTGTTCCCCACGCAGTCCTGTTTCAGGCAGTGGTGACAGCTTGATTCTTAGTCATTCGATATCAAAGGGGGTTGAATTCTCAATGGGAGACAGATGTCTTGAATGTACTCAGCAGCTTTCAGCCACCCCAAAACCTAATCCTTTGTATCTCAGAAATAAAAAGTGATCGTAAACCCCCAGATGTGGCTCTTCGGGAACAAACGGTATTGAAAGCGGAAGACTGCAGCGGTGGATTGTTCTGTGCGTGGGAGAGAGGCCAGAGGGTTTTATGTTTGTGAATATTTAAAGCCTGCTTGATTCTCTGAGTCCTGGGCCCTTAAGCCAATCAGCACCTGCAGGGGAAAGGGTCAGAGGAGCCCCGGAGCCGAGGACCCGAGGCCTCTAGGAGTGGGAAGACGTGAGGAAGGGATTCTCCCTGTGGACACCTGGATTTTGGTCCTGTGAGGCTCATGTTGGACTTCTGACCTGCACGGCTGTGAGGTTGTGAATTTGGATCATTTGAGCCGTGGTGCGTGGTTATTACAGCAGCCTCAGGAAGCTCCTCGTGACCCGGCCCTGGTTTGACAGCCTGGTTTCACATCTGTCCCTCTGCCACTCCCTGTGCTTGGGGCAGATGAGGCAGCTGCACCCCAGATAAGCCTGTCTCTCGGGCCCGTTGGCTGCACCCCCGTGGGCCTGTGAGACGAACTGGGTACCTGCCCCGTGGTGCTCCCTGGAGGCTGCCGTGGCCTCTCTTCATCCTGGGGATACATGGGGTGGGGGCTGCTTCTCCTTTTGGGACTCAGGTAATGGGGAGTCAAGTGGTCTGGAACCAGGATCAAGTGCAGCCTGTGGAGGGGCCGCTGAATGAGGGGTGTCGAGACCTCTGGCCGTTTCCGGCACATCAGTGTGTTAGACGGGCGTCTGCTGCTTCAGTGGTAGAGGAAGGGTCTCCGTGTAGACAGAGGAGGGGCAAAGCTGCTGACCCAAGAGCTGCCCGTGCTGTGGGGGATGCCACTCCCACTCCCCCGACGGGGGCTTCCCCGCCCCTCATGTGAGGAGCAGCTTGGAGAACTCAGCCCGGTCAGTGCTGTGGGAATGTCAGACCCAGTAGGCATCTGGATTTCTTCTTGGGTTTAAACCGCAGAGGCTTCTACAGCTAGCAGACCACTCACTTGATGTCTCTGCTTTCAAATAAAAACGGTCCCCCACGTAGCACGTACTTCTGATCTCCACGTCCAGAACGTGCCTAAGCAGTGTCAGGCACGACGTCAGTAAGCGTTCACCTGAACCAGCATTGAAGAAACTTGAAAGCCGTGAAAATTAACATTGTAATTTTATCTTAACCATTTTTAAATCCTGCATTTAATATACGTGGAAGCCAAGAAATGTGATGACCCCGATAAAATGCCTCAAGAACAGAGGCTGGGTGTGGGGCCACCATCACCAGGAGTGCTCCCAAAATCACGTGAGACGTAAGAACTCGCTAACATCAGGACTGCTCCCAAAATCACATAGACATGAGAACTCGCTAACATGAGGAGTGCTCCCAAATCACGTGAGATGTAAGAACTCACATCGGGACTGCTCCCAAAATCACATAGACGTGAGAACTCACTAACATCAGGAGCCCTCCCAAAATCACAAGACGTAGAACTCGCTGTCACCAGGAGCACTTCCAAAATCACAAGACGTAAGAACTCACATCGGGGTGCTCCTCAAATCACGTGAGACGTAAGAACTCGCTGTCACCAGGAGTGCTCCCAAAACCATGAGATGTAAGGATTCGCTAACATCAGGAGTGCTCCCCAAATCACGAGACATAAGAACTTGCTGTCACCGGGAGTGCTCCCCAAACCACGAGGTGTAAGAATTCGTTAACATCAGAGTGCTCCCCAAATCACGTGAGACGTAAGAACTCGCCGTCACTAGGAGTGCTCCCAAAATCACATGAGATGTAAGAACTTGCTGTCACTGGGAGTGCTCCCAAAATCACGAGATGTAAGAATTCACTAACATCAGGATGACTGCCCAGGCCACGTGAAACAATTACACGGCATGTCTGGCTACCAAAAACAGGTTGAAGGCCACATGCAAAAAGTTTCAAGCTGTCACAAAAAGTTAAAACTTTGCAGATTCTTATTGCTCATGAAATGTGCCTGGATGTAGAACCTCAGAACGGTCCGGCCTGGAGTGTGCTCTTAGGCAGTGTCCAAGCTGCTTCTCTGCAGTTGGCACCGGTGAACACAGCGGTGCTGCCATCCCAGCCCGGGGCCCTGTGCTCTTCTGATACCTGAAACCGCTCCCACCCATCAGGAAAGACCCCGCTCACCTGCTCCCTTTCCACAGCTCTGCTCTGACCCTACCCCTACCCCACACACACACCGCGAAAGGAAGCAAGAGGTGTTGGACACAAACAAGGACTGCAGACGGCAGCCACACTCATCTCTACACGTGGGCGTGGCCATCAGTGTCTTTCAGCAAACAAGGAATGTGGACGGCGGCCACACTTTCTACACATGGACGCGGCCATCCAGTCTTTGAGCAAATGACTGCAGAGGGCCGCCACACTCGTCTCTACACATGGACGCAACCATGCCTGTCTTTCAGCAAATTTGGGGAGTTTTCAACCACGATGTCTTCCAGTATTTTTTCAAGGCCAGTCTTTTTCTCTTTCGGGAATCTATGACACAAATATTAAACATCTGGGCCTGTCCAGAGGCCCTAAGGTGCCACTCCTTTTCTTGGTGTGCTTCTTATGAGGCCGTGTCTGCAGCTCCACTCCTAGTATCTGCGGAGTCTTGGAGCCTAAACATGTTAGTGAAACTGTGTTTATTGAACTCGACATTTGTTCAGGAAGTGCTGGGCACCTGCTAACATGGAAGATCTTCTCCCAGACTAACAGTAGACTTACAATAGACTGCAAAATTAATGGTGGATTAGAATCAGGGAAACTAAAGGGCCAGAACCCTTACCCATGGCTGTGTACAGCTGACACATCTGAAGATTCGTTAAAATACACACAGTGCTCGTGAAATCAGTGATGTTTGGGAACTTTGCTGTTACTGAAGAGCAGTGATTTTTCCCTTTATGTCTGATTTGTGGTTTTCAACCACAGTTGTGACTTGATCTTTTAAAATATTTTGATTAACCAAAATCCTTTAAGAATGAGTTAGTTTTGTACATTTTGTTATCCAGTCAGTAGAAGTTGTTGATGACAGTTGATGCAAAAAAAGACTCAGTCACAACCATGTCTAAAGATCTGATCATTCTTTGCGTGGTCGGAACTTTAGGTATTTGGACTTGGTTTTGATTTTTCTGTCGTGAAGGTGATAACTAGAAAGAATGCTTTCTCCTTGGGCTCTGAGTATTTCTTGAAAGGTTTGGTTACTGAAGTGATAGTGAATTAAAGTTTTCCCGCAGGTGTCATTGAAGAGATAAGACGTTATCTTTTGTTTGATGAGAGACTTGTCACAGTCCCCTCTAGGTAGAGAAGCTTTCTCGGTGGATTTTGGAGTGTGTGATTTGTGTGAGTCATTCTGGGAACACGTGCTGCCTGCAGCCTCGTCTTGAGTGAAGGGCTGTGGGTCCCACCACTCAAGCTTGGCAATTTCTGAATGCTTGAGTTTGTTTTCCAAGTTTTGGGGTTTTTTTACGTTTTGTTAAAGTTCCTCTTTAGTTGATGTTTTCTGTTCATAAAAGCTGCTTTCCAGTTGGCATTATTTCACTTAAAAATTCATTCCACATTATAGTTTTTCAGGCAAATTTCGATTTCATGTTTAATAGAGGTTTGTTCCTTGAGACTCGAGCTTAGAGTACGTGTAGTTGGCCAGTTGGATGGTGGCCTTTTCACAGGAGGTGCCGTGTCTTGTCATCTGCTGAAGCCTATGTGTCTCCACGCAAACACCCGCCTCTGTCTCAGCCAGCTCACAAAGAGACTCACCCCCACGTGTCGGCCCCCTGCAGCCTCTGTCTCAGCCAGCTCACAAAGAGACTCACCCCCACATGTCAGCCCCCTGCAAGTTCTTGTGTGATCATGGAACTGCGGGGAAGGGAGGGTGCCGGAACCAGGGCTGGGAGGTCACCAGAGGGTTGAGGTGGGGCCTGTCCCCTGCACACCCCTGCGGGAAAGCCTGCTGGGCTCCAGAGCCGGTGCCCGCAGCCTCTCCAGCTGTGTTACCTCGTTTCTGCCTGTTCTGCTTCTCGTGCTCAGGGCACTTTCCCGACCCTGCTCCGTGTGCCTCTCATGTCCCATCCTCTCTCGAAGCCGTCCCACCTCACTGCAGGGCAGAGCTGGGTAGAGGTTTATTCTGTGATCCCGGGTCACGCAAGGAGGTTGGTAGAAGCATTTCATTTCCGTGCATTGACAGGATACAGTAGCATCTGGTGTTATCTGTATTTCCCCTTTGGTAGAAATTCCGACACTTAGGTATGAATTCATTTGTGTTTTTTCTTTTTACATACTTCTAAATTTTCCTTAAGATTTAAAAAAATTATATTAGCATGTTCTAAGTAAAGTAAATACAAGCGACCCTCAACTTACAATGATTCGCTTAACAATTTTCTAACTTTGCAATGATGTGCAAGGGATGTGTGTTCGGTAGAAACCACACTTTGAATCAGGAGTCTTGACTCAGAATTCTGTAGAACAGCTCGTTCCAAGTCGGCCTTGTGCTGGACGACTTTGCTAGCGATGGGGTAATGTCTGAGTGTGGAAGGCAGCTGGGCCAGATGTGCTGGCGCGTTTTCGGCCTTTGATGGGCTCATCTGGATGTGACCCCATCCTGAGTCCAGGAGCCTCTGTGGTACAGAAAACTGTTTTTCAAAGAGTGCGGTCACCTTTTTTGTAACAACAAGCCCAGGAAAGATAGGTGTTGTTCCCACACTGATATGTTTACATGAGTCAGGCAGAAAGAGGGAGAGGAGATCGGAGCACGGTGTAGGCGAGGTCAGGTTTTAATGTGTGCCCATGTTTCTGGTTTGGCTGTGCCAAGCGTGCCTCCGGATCTTCCAGATGGCAGCGAAGGGACACGTGCCGGGCCGCCCTGCGTCACCAGCATTGGCACAGACCTCTGAGGCCTCCCAGGTGGGCCGCCACGCTAGCGAGGGTCCCTCGGGGTCCCTGGGTTGCCTGTGGGCCAGCCCGCCTGCCCTTGGCTGTCAGATATAAATCGACAGATTTTTAACAGTGCCTTTTTTTCTCTCTTGACAAGGTGTGATGCAGTGTTAAAGGCCCTAAGTATTTCAGAATAGAATTGAATAGAATTATTCCCATAGGAGATTTGCCATCAAAACAGTAAATACAGTGATGTAAGCATTCTGGTGAAGTGTGAACAGCAGTAACGTCTTGAAGTAACTAGATGCTCTGATTAAATACCAGTTCACGCCAGCGTCTCTGGTAATGCGTTACTTTCAGGGATCGTTATCATGACCTGATGATAAAGCCGCTGCCTCAGCTAGTTAACTATTGGTTAAAATGTTTTCGCCTTTTGATGATTCGGGCCAGGGCACATGTGCTGTGACTGCTGGACAGTGGCGATGGGTTTGAAATTGCAGACTGGGCGGGCTGGATGGGTCGGCCTCCGTGCGGGCCGGGGGCTGAGCCGTGATTTCTGATCAAAGCGGCCTCACACCGAGCCTCTGTGACTCTGGACTTGGCCTCCCCTGCTCCGAACTGCGCCTGTCTCAGGAGTTGTGCTCCGTCCTCTGTGGCCGTTTCTTGTACCTGCTGCCGGGGTGGGGTTGGGTCTGTGTCAGTGAATGCCCCTCGGGGCCCCAGCCAGGTGTGCACACCCAGACCCTCCTGGGAAGCAGCCTGCGCTGGGGGACTGCGGACAGGCCGCCCCGCCTCACCTGCCTGTCTTGGGGACCACGCGGCTGTGCCTTCGCACACAGACACCCTCAACATGGGAGAGTGGGAGAGCTGTGAGCAGGGCTGTGCTCTTGGAAAGGGAGCCCCCAGGAGAGCTGCCCAGCAGCACCCCCCACCGTGATCCATGCCGGACATAAAACACTCCTCCCTCCGCTGGCCGCCGGCTGAGCGGGCCCCTCGATGCTGGGTGCGGGTTCTTTCTGCACGTCCTTCTCCCATCTCCGTGCAGTTCCGGAAAGGAGGTGAGAACTTGAGTTCACCTCCCCGCGCTGGGCTCAGCCTCTCCCGCCGCCGCAGCAAGGCATTGACGGCACCCATTTCCTGCCTGCTGAGGTTCGGGGAGGCTGAGGTTTGGATGCGGCGCTCCCATCACCTGCTCACTCGCCTGCCGCCTGTTTCCGCTCCCATCCGCGTCACACGTGTCAGGCCTGGGGCCGGCTGAGCTCACCCCAGGTGTTCAGGAGTCGCCCTCTCTGCATGTGTCCCAAATTGGAGGCGTGCCCAGAGCAAGCAGGCGGGCATCTTAGCGAGCGTCCCGTGGCGCGGCCACGTCTCCACTCCCAGGTGGCTGCTCTCCTCCCAGGTTCCAGGATGGGAAGGACTGGGGTGCCTCCCGGAAAGCCCTGTCCCTCAGGAGTCGTGCTGTGAATCTCACTGATCTTGAGAATTTCAAGCAAATATGCTGGTTATTCACCATAAAATCCAACAGTGCACTAGGAATAAAATCCGTGTTCACATAAGGGATAGAAGGAATTTAAACGCAATCTTTGCCTGCGAACCGCCTGTCTGGGTTTGCTCTTTCACCCGGGGCTTTGTTAAGGATTGGTTGAGTTTCAAACCCCAGGGCTCAGTTAGAAAGCAGAGTCCCATGTCCAGCCCCCACCCTGCTGCACTCAGAGCCCTGGACTCTGCCGGGAGAAGGCCTGTTGCGGGGGGACGGGGCCCGGGAAGGAGGTCTGTCGCTGACTCTTGGCCGTTTGTCAGGTGGACGACATCCTCGGAGAAGGCAGCGACGACAGTGACAGCGAGAAGAGGAGGCCTGAGGAGCAGGAGGAGGAGCCCCAGCCCCGGACGCCAGGGGCTCGCAGGGAGCGGACATTCGGGGCAGCGGCGTCCAGCGAGAGGAGCGCGGCAGGCGGCCGGGGGCCCAGGTGAGTGTGGGGTCTGAGGTGGGAGGGGCCTGACGCAGGCTCCCAGAGGTGACTCTGCTGTTGATGGACCGCCGGCTGCATCTCGGTCTTCATGCCCGTCCCCCCTTCTGTGTGTGAAACCAGCAGCTTCCAAACTCAGCAGGCCCTGGTGGTGGCCGCTTGGCTGTCTCCATGGTGACTCCATGTCATACATGTGCGCAGGCGTGTGTGGGGTCTGCATGTGTGCAAGGAGTGTATGGAGTTCTGCATGTGTGCGTAGGCGTGTGTGCGGTGTCTGCACGTGTGCACAGGCGTGTGTGGGGTCTTCACGTGTGCAAGGAGTGTATGGAGTTCTGCACGCGTGCGCAGGCATGTGTGCGGTGTCTGCACGCGTGCGCAGGCGTGTGTGCGCGGTGTCTGCACGCTTGCACAGGCGTGTGTGCGGTGTCTGCACACGTGCCGTCTGTTGATTCTTAGTGTTCAACATGAAGACTGCGTCAGTTGTTCCCTCCACCCTGCCAGTATCAACATGCCAGGATTTGCGGGTGTGGAATGACTCGGTGTTTCCTGTGACCGTAAATTGCTGTTACCAAATAGAATAGGACACGGTGATGCTGTTTCCTTTCTTAAACGTCTGTTTTACCTGGATTTGATAATTACCTCACTTTTGTTAGCTTTCTTCCTTTTTGCCTGTTTCTGAATCCCTGGCTGCCTCTCCGCTCCACTCCCCCGGCCTCCCCCCACCCACCCTGCTCGCTGCCCCCAGGAGTTGCCTTCCTCACTCTCTGGGGTGTTCTCTGTCTCTGCGTTTTGGTGGAATACATCTCCCAGAAGCTTCCTGAGAAAGTGTCTTTGTCCTGTCCACACGTCCGCAGTCGGCAGGATGCGTAATCCTCAGGTGGCACCATCTCCTTGAGGATTTGGAAGCACAGCTCCCGCCTTTAGCTCCGGGGCTGCTCCGAGCCCGTCCCAGGTAACCTCGGAGGCCTTGTCTTGCTTGCCCGTTAGACAGGATGTGGCCCCCCAGGTCCTGCCGACATCCTCAGTACAGACGCATGTCCCGAGGATTTGCCCTGAGAACTTGGCCTCCAGAGCCTTCTTGCGGCTGCTGCGGGGCTTTGGGGCCAGTAAACCTCTGCATCCTGGTTTCCTCACCTGTGAAATGAGGTAGGAGCAGCGCCAGCCTCAGAGGGGCTCCTCCCAGCTTCAGCAGGCGAGCAGGGGGCGCTCCAGGTGCACGTCTGGCGTCTGTGGTGAAGAAAACAGTGCTTTCTCCACTGAAGCGGTTCTCCCCATGTCTGGTCTTACTCTTAGGCTCTCCTGTAGGTGAATAAACATTTCAAGAAAAGAGTGTAACTCATTCAGGCAATCCAGTTACAAAATTGGGCCAGAAATTCCAACCACAAATGCAGACAAGATAGTCATTGTTCCATTTGCAAGAATTACAGAAAATCACTTGATTTTCTGCTCTGTGGTTTAGCAGGGAAATGAGTGCAGCTTCTCTCCGGGCAGCCCACTCTGTGTTTACCATCTAGGAAGCAGTATTTTCCAGCTGTACTGAAATGATGTGAAATTGTTTTAGGAGAGATTTTGAAATTCTGTATTGGGTGATAACATGCCTTGGTTTTTCCCACATGAATTACGAGGTGGTTTTGCCTGGCCTACCTTCCTTCACTTTTCGGTGTAGACCGTTGGGTCTGTTGTGAAGCTCTGGGGTCAGGCCTGGGGAAGGTGGCGCACTGGGGGCCTCTGGGAGGGTTCCACTGCTCTCCCCCGAAGACCCTCTAGGCCAGGGCTAAGCTGAGCCAGCTCCAAGGAGTCCGCCTGCCGCGGCCATGTTAGTATCTGGATTTGCAGCGTGCTCTGGGTATGAACATAGGTGGTTTTAACCTGATAATTTTTTTCTAATTAAAAGAAGAAACCCAAAGTGCTTTTCCACTAAGACTGGTGATGGTGTTGCTGATATCCATCCACGTCATCCATGACACATGCCATGTCCGTGCCTCCCCCTGTGGGCACCTGGATGTGGCGCTCAGCGGGTCGGGACCCAGAGCTACAGAGGACTTGGGGGCCAGGACTGGAGTTAGCACCCCTGGGTTTTTTTTTTTTTTTTGCTAAATGACCTGCCCCTGGCGGAAGTGAACCTCACTGGTGAAACCATGCAGACGAGATCAGCCCCTCTACTTGGGGGTGTCTTCCATGCTGCTCTCCCAGCTGCAGGAGGCGGTTGGGGCTGTGCCTCTCCATTCTGGCTTCTCAGTCAAGGACCAGATCGTTACTGTAATCGCCGTTTCACTCCATGTCTTAGGGACTGGATGGGCTTGGGTGATTTTAGAATTTGAGATCAGGAGAATAAAGCGTCCTGGGTGTCTGTTCAGATTCTGCTGCGCAGCCTTCATCCCCGCCGCCGGGACGGTGGGACTCTCATCCCTGCTGCCGGGACGGTGGGACTCGGGACTCGGTGCTTGCTCACAGCCTTCATCTCTGCCGCCGGGACGGGTGGGACTCTCACCTGTGCCGCCGGGATGGTGGGTCTCACCTCTGCCGCCGGGACGGTGGGACTCATCTCTGCCACCGGGACGGTGGGACTCTCATGTCTGCCGCCGGGATGGGTGGGACTCTCACCTCTGCCGCCGGGACGGTGGGACTCGGGACTGGGTGCTTGCTCACAGCCTTCATCTCTGCCGCCGGGATGGGTGGGACTCTCACCTCTGCCGCCGGGACCGGTGGGAGTCGGCGCTTGCCCCCTGCCTGCGCCACGCCTGCCGTTTGCGGATCACTGTGGGCGTGTGGCCGTGATAGCAGCCTGTCTGCTGGAGGCCATGTGTGCCCCTCGAAAGGGTGGGGCAGTGGGGTCTGTTCAGCTTCCTGTCAGCTCGGTTTTTGTGACTTTTGGGCTTTGGGGACCTCACTTCTTCCTTAAAGACCAGGGGACTTGGGGCTTTCTGGTTTTATTTCATTCCTGTTTATGGGGTATTCAGTGAGACATGAATGGTGTGAAATTTTTCTCATGAAATTTTTGCTTGTAATGAAGTAAATGTGATTTTAGTTTTTTTATTTTTGCATGTCAAACATGTCAGTTTCATCGTGATTCTTTCCCATGTGGCGACACATTCCGTACGGAAGCCGGAGGCAGCTCCGCTTTTCTCGGCAGTGCCCTGGCTGGCGGGACGTCTTGCTGATTTCTCATGGCCAAGAATCTTAATGTCAGTTGAACTTGAAAATGAGTTTTAACAGAAGGGGGAAGGTTGTGTTTTTTACTTGTCTACCAAGAAGTGATTCATTCTTCCCTCAAGTCAACAAACATCAGATGCCTGCTCTATATGCAGCCGCCTGCCAGGCACTTTCGCTCCTTAAAGTAAATCCTCAAAATAAAAAACCAAACAAGGCATCTTCAGAATGTTTAAGGATCTCACAGACACATGGTCCCACCACCAGTTCCAGGTACTGAAAAAAACAGGCACCCAGGTGAGGCGAGGTCTCCTGCTCAGGTGATCTGTCCCTGAGCCCCTGGTTGGGTGAGGTCCCCGTGTGAGGTGAACTGTCCCTGAGCCCGTCCTTTTATGCTTTTGGTTGCCGGAGGTGAATCATCGCTCACAGAGGCAACTTTAAAATATACCATACCCTTTTTCAGATCATTCCTAGAGTTCGTGGAGAAGTGAAAACGACATTGAGTTAACTGCCAAGAAACATAGCATAGCATTGGTGGGAGCTGTTAGCAGCAAGATGAGCTGGTCGTTCCCATGATCTGTTGACAGAGACAACAGCTGACGACGACTCCCTAAGTACTTGGAGATTTTAGTCCTGGCGCCGTTTCCTGTCCCATCTGGTGCAGTGATAAACAGGAAAGGAAAACAGCACCACATTTTAAAGGCTTAGTTTCCTGACACGACTACCCAGATCCCAACACTCAGCTCTTCTCCACGGGGGCGTGTGATCAGCCTGCATGGGAGACGCGGGGCAGCAGGCAGGGCCCTTCTGAGGTTGACCTCCTCTTGTCCGTTTGGGAGGGTTGCGTGAGCTCCCACTTAGTCAGCGGGGAGTAGAGCTCCACCAGAAACACTCACACATCAAAGTCGGGTTTAATCTTGGATAATTAACTAAGAAAGAGAATCTGTAGAAGAGAGAGGAGCAGAAAAACTATTCAAAGACATAATGACTGAAAACTCCCCAAATTTAATGGAAAACATTAATTTGTATGTCTCAGAAGCTCAACAAACTCCAAGTAGGATGAACACAGAGATCCTCACCTGGGCACATCCCATTGGAAGTAGAAATGCCAGGAGCAGGGCTGGGGGCCCAGAGGAAGCATGAGGCATCACAGGGGAGAGGCCTGAGGGCAGCAGAGGAAGCCTGAGGTGGAGGCTTGAGGTCAGCAGAGGAGGCATGAGGCATCCGGGAGAGAGGCCTGGGAGCACCAGAGGAAGCGTTGGGCGTTGCAGGAGAGAGGCCTGAGGACAGCAGAGGAAGCCTGAGGCGTCCACGGAAGAGAGGCCTGAGGGCAACAGAGGAAGCGTGAGGCGGAGGCCTGAGGGCAGCAGAGGAGGCGTGAGATGTTATGGGAGAGAGGCCTGAGGGTGGGAGAGCCCATCACACCAGGCCACTTCTCCTCAGAGATGGTACCACCACCCCCAGGCCCCTGTATGCAGCAAAACAACCTTTCCAAAACAAAGGCAGGGTTCTCCCAAAGTGGGAATTCAGTAGCAGACACACCTAAAGAGGTTCTAAAGGAAGCGCTTCAGGCTGAAAGCAGGTGACCTGGATGAAACTCTGAATCCACACAAACAAGCAGAGCGCCAGGAATGGAGATTTCGTAACTCTGTAAGGTCGCGTGTTGCTTCTCCTTTTTTCTCTTGGTTTAAAAAGCATTCTGGTTTTATAGTATAAGACTCTGTGCCCGGGCGTGCAGTGGCTGTGACTCACGCCTGTAATCTCAGCACTTTGGGAGGCTGAGGCGGGCAGATCACTTGAGGTCAGGAGTTCAAGACCAACCTGGCCAACATGGTGAAACCCTGTCTCTACTAAAAATACAAAAATTAGCCGGGTGTGGTGGCAGACGCCTGTAATTTCAGCTACTCGGGAGGCTGAGGCAGGAGAATCACTAGAACCCAGAGAGCGGAGGTTGCAGTGAGCCAAGATCACGCCACTGCACTCCTGCCTGGGCCACAGAGCGAGACCCTGTCTCAAAAACAAAAAAAACCCAAACAACTCTTTGTACCTAATTCTGTTGTTGGGCCCATACCATGTGGGGATGTAACGTCAGCCAGTAGCCATGCCGAGGAGGGGCCTGGGATGAAATGACGGCCCATGGTGACCAGAATTTACAGCAAGAGCTGAAGAGACCCAGAAGTGCTGAGCAAGAAGGTCGGTCTCACATGCTCCGAGTGTGCACCTGCTCCCCCTCCTGCTGTAAATAATTCGACGATGTATTGTTGGGTTTGTGGCGTGCGTGGGTGTGGTATTGTAACAGTGAAGCACGGCCGGGTGCAGTGGCTCACGCCTGTAATCCTAGCACTTTGGGAGGCTGAGGTGGGCGGATTGCCTGAGTTCAGGAGATCGAGAACAGCCTGGACAACACCGTGAAACCCCGTCTCTACTAACATACAAAAAATTAGCTGGACGTGGCAGCGTGTGCCTGTAGTCCCAGCTATGCAGGAGGCTGAGGCAGGAGAATGGCTGGAACTTGGGAAGCAGAGATTGCAATGAGCCGAGATCGTGTCACTGCACTCCACCCTGGGCGACAGAGCGAGACTCCATCTCAAAAAAAAAAAAAAAAAAAAAAGCATGAAGTAAGGAGTCTGAGTGTGCACCTTCTCCCCTCCTGCTGTAAATAATTACAACGGCATATTGTTGGGTTCGTGGCATGTACGGACGTGATATTGTAGCAGTGAACACGAAGTGGGGAGGGGCTGAGCTGTGCAGCAGCCGTGTCTCCGTATCGAATTGGAATTAGGCCAGCATAAGTCTGAAATTGATTCTGATGGAGTGAGATACGTGTATGCTAAACCCAAGAGCAGACGCTAAGGAAGTAACTCAAAATACATCGTGAAACAGATCATGAAAATGTGAAAGGAAAATAAACCTCGGTCCCACCATCACGAAACTGAAGGGAAAAGTCACTCTGGGAACTGCCCAGGGCCAGCCTGCCGCCCATTCTATCCCAAGCCACCCTCTGCTCACTGAGACAGAGGCAGATCTGACGGCCTCCTTTGGAGAGGCTGATCTGAAACTCAGAAGAATGCAGCCATTTGTCTCTCGCCTCCCTGTGACCTGGAAGCTCTCCCCGGTTCCAGCTGTCCCACCTTTCCAGACGGAACCAGTGTTCATCTCACGTATGTTCTTTTGTGTCTCGTGTCTCCCTAACTTGTATATAACTTGTATAAAACCGAGCTCTGCCCTGACCACCTCAGGCACATGTCAGGACCTCCTGAGGTCGTGTCACGGGCATGTGCCCCCAGCCTGGGCAAAATAAACTTTTTAAGTTAACTGAGACCTGTCACAGATACTTGGAGTTCACAAAAGGAACCAAAATGTTATATTAAAAAATACTCACTTAATGCAAAAGAAAACAGAAAAGGGAGAACAGGAACTCAAACTACGTGAGACATGAAAAACAGCAGAGTGGCAGGTGTGAATGTGAGGGGGTTCAGAGCTTTACGAGTGGATGAACGTTCGGTTAGGGGGCAGCACCCGTGGGAAAGCTGGAGTGTTATCCTAATGTCGGAGAAGACTGAATTTAAAGAATGCTTCTACAGGTCAAGAAGGACGCTTTATAATGAGCACGGGTGGAACTACGATGCTAAGAGCTGGACCCATCGGGCAGATGTGACAGTTGCTAGCACGTGTGCTCCGGAAGTGAGAACCAACTCACCAGAGGCAGAAACTGACAAGCAAAGGGAGAGGTGGGCACGGCGAGACTGCAGAGGTTCCCCCACTGCTCAGCCGAAGGAGGCAACGTGGGAGGACGCTGCCCCTGTGAGGGCCACAGACCAGTCCTGAAGCTCTTACGGGAACACAGGAGACCCCGGAGGGTCTTGCGGAAGAGCCGGCCAGAGGACGCACGTCCTGCTTCAGAGCGATGGAGGCTGCGGCGCTGGCGTGATAATGGTGTGGTGAGCCTTGGAGCAGAAGTGTCCACCCCGGAACGGCCCCATGTCCGTGGCCCGCTGGCTCTCAGCAGGGGTACCAGGCCACTCCACGGGAAAGACCTGTGCGTCCTGTGAGTGGGGTGGGGAATCGGAAGGTGCCGCTCGGATTTGGAGGTGTCCCCACAACATGTAAGTTCGTGTGAGTTTCAGGCGTTTCCAAAGCAGCTGTAACGAGCGTGGCCGTAACAAGTGTGGATGATTTTTGTGGAGAAGATAAGCGGTCAGCACACGTACGTGTTGTGACTGGATCGCGCGTCCCTCCTGCGTGTTCTGACCCTGTGGCCTCTCCAGGGTTTGCCCCTCGAGGGTGTTGGAGGTGTAGGCTGTGTTCGTTCTCCCTGCACACAGTGTGCGGAGTTTTGGTTTGTGAAGATTTGCTTTTCTGTATTTTCATAGTTACACAAACATGCATCTGTTGGAGAAGTGAGAGCCTTTTGACAACCGCTGTCGCTGTGAACAGGTCGAGAGGCCCTGCCTTGCCCACCCCATACTTAGGGGCTTAAGAAACAAGGCCTGCCTGTTGCCCGGGCTGGAGTGCAGTGGCACAATCGTGGCTCACTAATTCCTGGGCTCAAGGGATCCTCCCGCCTCAGCCTCCCAAGTAGCTAGGACCACAGGTGTGGACCACCATGCCTGGCTAATGTTTTTAAAGTTTTTTTGTAGAGATGGGGAATTCCTGTGTTGCCCATTGAGACTAGCCTGGCCTCAAACTCCTGGCCTCCAGCGATCCTCCCACCTCCGCCTCCCAAAGTGCTGGGCCTACAGGCGTGAACACCGTGCCCGCCGTGCCTACGGGTGCTAAGGTGGTCTTTGGTGCACCAGGCTGAAGGCTCCTAGTTGCGTGCCTTGACTACGTGCTGCCGGCCACTCCAGTGCCTGCAGTTTAGAATCTGGGGACAGAGCTGCTGCACTGAATGGTTTTTTAATGGTTCCCAGTGAGAGCCATTCATTTTTTCCCAGTCCTTTCACACCGATACATGAAGCAACAATTCTCGCCCTGAAAAACCTCACTGAACTTCCCACTTCCAAGAGCCCTGCCTGGGAGCAGCGCTCGGAGGGGGTTGGGTGCGGTGAGCACCTGCCGGGTCCCTGCTCCTTTTCCTATAACACACTCAGGTTAATTCTCGTGCTGTGAGATTGCTGAGGAGAGCGTGACGATGTCCACGCCCAGAGCTGTGGCGTCCCAGCCGGGCCCTGCGGGGACTGGGGCTCAGGTGCGGACGCCGCAGAGGGAGGGCACCGCTGTCTCTCACTGGGCCTGGACCCGGGCCCACTCTCAGCAGCAGACCGACGCCTGCCGCCTGCTCTCCCTGGCGGAGCCCGGCCCCGTGCTGTAGGGGGTTGGACTGTTGGGTCTCCGCTCACGTCATCTGGCAGGTTCCCTGCAGGTCCCCGCAGAGCGCAGAGCCCCCCACGCCGCCCTCACGCCATGTTCCACTCTAGGGTGCGTTGGGGAAATAATCCGCCATGCGCAGCGCCTCCCACGGGCGTCCCAGCGCGTGCAGACCTGGCCATGCCAGCGTGGGTTTTCAGGGGCGTGGCGGCCTCGCTGTGAGCGGCACTGACCTTCCCTCTTCTTCGGCAGCCGTGCTGGTGGCGGCCACGGGAACCCTGTGCCTGGATTGCTCCATCCCCGTTGGATTAGATGCTGGTGTGACCCGTCGTGCGTGTGTTTGCTGTGCCGACAGGTGTCTTTCTGGTGCCAAGTCGGGTGCACTGTGCCGGCCCAGTGTGTTTTGAAAACTGAAATATGGGGGGAGGATGTACATACCTATTATTGTTTGTATTCTTGCCTTATTATTCCACATTGAATTTGAGATAAATGTTCAAGCTTTAAATTTTCCTCAGATTAAATGTTAATGTTGGTCTATGGAGCTGTGCAACTGGTCGTAGAAACAAAATAGAAATATTGCATGTTATGCTGAGGGAGCGAAGCTGGTATCAGTTACAGACATTTACTAACCATGGTTTGCAGCGTGTCTAATGTTTGAGGTAATTTTTAATGACTAAAATCCATTCATCTTGTACTTTTAAATGCCATACTCCGAACATCGTTTAACCAAGAGCGAAGGTTTGTGCCACCTTAGTGAAGCGTTCCCTGTTCTTCATTACGGAGCTGGAAGCCCACGGGAGGCCGAGGCTGCGGCATTCGTGGCACCAGGAGGGACCGCGCGGGGCCGGCCTGGGGGACCCATGGAGGGAGGCGCACTCCAGCCCGGGCCCTGTGACCCCTCGGGGTGGAAGCCGTCGACCTGGTCCCAGACACGCAGCCTCATGTAAGCCCTGCCCTGTCTCCCAGTCAGCTGCATTTTTACAAAGTGCGTGGAAAACATTTCTCAGCATTCTCACCAGCATCGTGGGGTCCAGGCCCCCGTTTTGAGACGGGAATGGTGGCGCCTGCCCGCGGGATTTCTTGGAAAAATCAAAGGAAGAAGCACTTGGTGCAGCTGGCCTCAAACCACAATGTCCCCAACTGTGAATCCACAAGAAACGGTTCCCAGCGAGTGCTGTGAGCGCCTGCGGCCGCCTCGTCTCACACAACAGCAACAGAATCATGATTGGAGGCCTTTAGAGTCATCATTATGTCTGTGCGTGAGCCATGTCTCTGTGTGTGCCATGTCTACGTGCCTGCCGTGTCTGTGTGTGAGCTGTGTCTGTGTATGTGAGCCGTGTTGGTGCGTGAGCCGTCTGTGTGTGTGCCGTGTCTGTGTGTG
>NC_037686.1:72146999-72176306 GCF_003255815.1 Theropithecus gelada
GGCATGCACCTGCGTGCGCGCCACACGCCCTGGGGCTGGCTGCGTTCTCATCTGCGTGTGAGAGGAGATTCCTGCATGACGAACCTCTAACGTCCCTGAGCCAGGAGGGAAATGGGCCCTGCACTGGCTACAATGGGAGAATTTGTGTGAGAATCAAAGTCCTCTTAGGATATGGTCTTTTATTCTGAGCTGCATGCCACAGTGTGAGCTGACGAGGAAGGTGGTCCTGGGCCAGACGGTGTCACAGACGCGTCCCCGTGGAGGGATTTGAGCAAGTTCCAGTGTTTCTAGGACAGCTGCCTCCTGCCTCTCCATTGCCCCAGAGACAATGGCGTCCTCCAGAAGCCAACCCAGGTCTGGGCTTGGGGAGTGTGGAAATGGTGGAAATGGAAGACGTGGTTTCTTGCTTGTGCTGCAGGGAGGGTGGCTGGGGGCAAAGGTCAGGACCCACCTGCCTCATGCACATCGGTCAGGGTCCTCAGAGCGGCCCCCAGCCCAGGGCAGCCTCCTCCTTCGCTGGAGGCTCACCCAGGTGCCCAGGGCTCCCTGAAGCCGTGGCTGGCACACACGGGGGTTCAGTGACGTCTGTGTTGGCACCCACAGTGCAGGGACTGCGTTAGGACCACAGACGCTCTGACTAGGCTGCTGCTTCCCGAGGCCACCGGAGGCCGCAAGCCCCCACACCCCTGCCTCTCCCCCTCTGCTTACAGATTCCAGGCAACGTGGGACCTCCATGGTAGGACAAACCCACCGTTGCTCAGTTCACCAAGCACGGGGTGGGACCTGGGGTGGGGTGAGATGCATGACCTGCAGGGCCCAGGTCCTGTCCTGCTGCGTCTGTGAGGGACGTGAGAGCCCGCCTGGGCACAGGGCCTGGGTCCTGTCCTGCTGCGTCCGTGGGGGAGGGGAGGAGATGCCACCGCCAGCTCACTGCCTGGTGAACTAGGCAGTGGAACCTCATTCTTGGCTGGGAAGGAAAGCGGAGTCAAGGCTGTGGCCACCAGCCCCAGAGACCACCAGGCCCGAGCTCCCCTCCCCTGGACACTGGGCTGCCTACCCCTTGCCGAGGCAGGGGCACCGTTGACCAAGATTCCCAGGGCTCCCACCTGGAAAGCAGGAGGAAGGGGGGCGTGGTGCTGTCCAGTGGGTGCAGGGCAGGTGCCACCCGCCCCTGCACCTCAGACATGACCCCTTCTTTCCCTGCTTCTGAGGGTGCAAGGGGAGCACCCTTCTCCACCGCACTGGCCCAGGCGGCTCTCAGTGTCTTCTGACCTTGCTGTGGCAGGGATGGCCTCTGAGTCACTGGGAGCCGGAGCTTCAGAGCCAGGGTACCCTCTTCCCACTCACCGCAGGCCAGACCCCTCTTCCAAACCAGCGCTTGCCCTGCCCAGCCAGGTCCTCCTGCCCGGGTACTGCCCTGGCCCCCCGACTCTCCAGACATCACAGTCTCCGACAGGCAGAACGTACCCATTTGGAATTGCGTGGGTTTCCGCTCCTTCCAGTGGCTTCCCTGGTCTCAGTGTTAGAACACGTGAGCCAAGGGAATTCCGCAACCAAGGTTAAGATGGAGACAAGCCCCCACATGCTTGCGTTTCCCGAAGCACTTGCCTCATGTCCCAGGCAAGCCTGCGATCCACAGGCAACGTAACGTGTAAAACACGTTGGTTTTGGTTTTGATCAACCCTTCAGCTGTCCTTTCCCTGCACTCACCCCCGACGCTGCTGGAGGAGCTCTGAGTGCTGATCCTGTGGGAAGAAGCATCTTTCTCCCCGGGCTCCTCACCAGGGCTTCATCGCAGAGTCGGGGAGAAAGACCCATAGAATTTACCCCATGTGAACAGCCCAGAGGAAGCAGGCTGAGGAAAATGCGCGGATATTCGTATCTTCCAACATTTGTATCTTCAGAGTCCCAGGGTAAGGGGAGCATCAGGCTGAAAGAGCAGGCAGGGACGTCGTGGCCAAGACTCATCACATTTGGCGAAATACAGGAACTCGCAGATCCGAGGAGCTTGCAGCACCAAGTAGGACAAACCCAGACACACCAGAATTAAGCGTCTAAAAACTAAAGATGAAGACGAACAGACGAACACTTGGCGTAGCCCGGGGAAGGACACACGGCCTGCAGGGAGCCCCAGCTCGAATGGCAGTGGGCGTTCCATCTGACTCGTGGGCCCAAAGGAAGTGGGACTGTTTTCAGGCACCAAAGGAAGCTCCTAGCACCAAGTCTGCATCTGGCAAAACTGGCCTCCCTGGTGCCCGGGGCCAGCCACCTGCATTCCTGGGATGATTTTGGACGTGCACATGTTTCTGCAGGTCTGCTAGGCCCCACGTTATGGACCTGGACATTACTGTCAGTCAAAGAGGAAGTTAATTTGCAGCAGGTCTGTGGCTCGAGAAGGTTTGCACCTCGGTAAAACGTTAAAGGAACAACAGCAAACGGTGACTCAGGGTGAACAGGCAAAGCCGCACCAGCAATGGAGGTCACGGCACTGAGGGTGCCGGGTGGGGCGGCGGCAGCAGTGAGCCCCAGGTACGGGCTGCCTGCAGCAGGGACCTCACATACCTGCGGCCCGGCCAGTGGGCCCCCACCTGGGCGACCGGGTGAAGTGGTCAAGCCCCCCAGGCGTGGCCGTGGTCAGTGGCCCCAGGCGACAGGTGGGGTTGGGGTCGCCTGGTGACTCAGACCATGCAGGTACCCACTGTCAGCGGGTGTGGTGTGCACAAGGCTTCACATGGCCCAGCCCATCCTACCCAGACTGCAGTTTCTGAGCAAATGCTGCTGTTGCTGTTGTAAGCCACTACATTTTAGGTGTGGGGTTTTGTTTCGTTTTGGACAGGATCTTGCTGTGTCACCCAGGCTAGAGTGCAGTGTTGAGATCGCAGCTCACAGCAGCCTCCACCTCCTGTGCTCAAGCGATCCTCCTGCCCCAGCCTCCCACCTGGCTGGGACTACAGGTGCACGCGCACCACCACTCCTGGCCCGAAGGGTTTTTTCTTAACCCAGCCTAATACCATCATACTCAGAACACTTTTAAAGAAACCATGTTCCTCTAAAACGTATCAAGCGAGGGCAGCCCCCTCAACCCGGTCCTGGATAAATCAACCCAGTGGTGTTTCGGAACCCCACAGAGGCAACATTAAACCCAAACCTTAAGGCCATTTCGGGTCACAAAGAAAGGGTCTTAGTCCAGAGTGTGAATGTTCCCTCTAAAGGGAAGTGTCCTGCACCGTCCGAGTTCCGTGATCTCAGGCGCGGACTCGACAAAAGTGGAACTCAGGCAGGAATGGGAGGGTGGGCTCCAGGGCGGGGTGGGGAGGGGCTGGGGAGATGTTGGTCGAAGGACCCCATTTCTGCTGCATGGGAGGAGATGCTTTGAGTCAGTAACAGCGGCCCCTGTCCTCAGGGGACACATTCCGAGACCCCCACGCATGCCAGAGCCCGGTACGTGTGCTACGCACTGATTTCTTTTTCCTTGTTAATAGTTTAACCAATAGAAGATTCCTTCTCTCGGTGGATTCTTAGCAATCTCAGCATGTGGGTTTTTTCCTGTCTTTCCTGAGCTGAGAACTTTCACCTTTCCACGTAAAGACAGCACTTTTGGCTTCTCTTTGGCGGATCTAAATTGCCAGCGTCACTGCTCTTGTGCTTTGGGACCAATTATTGTTAATCAAAATGAGAGTCACCTGAACACCAGCGCTTTGGTACCGCAACGATCGGTCTGGTAACTGAGATAGCTCTGAGCAACCCACAGCAAGGAACGCCTGCAGCATGGACGAGGGATGGGCCCCGTCCTGGGTGAGACAGAGCCGGACAGATTCCCAGCGGCAAGGAACGCCTGCAGCGTGGACGAGGGGCGGGCCCCGTCCTGGGTGGGGCAGAGCGGGACAGATTCCCAAATCACCTGCTCAGAACGCTGCACGCACGATGTAAAATTGGTACTTACCAGGGACAAGAAGGACCATTCAAATTTGGGGCACGACCAGGTCTCAGAGAGAAGCAAGCAGCTGCATCCCTGTGCCGAGGCCGCTGGTGTGGGCTCCGGTGCCGGAGCCCGGGGTGTTGGCGGCGCCCAGGGGGAGCCCAGCGACCCACTGTGGCTCCACGTCCCACGGGTTCTCCAGAGACGAGCCGTTGTTTTTGCAGCCACTGTCTTGGAGCAGCAGCCGGACTCCTTTCCTGAGGCTTCTGGCGCTCTGTTCTCCCTGCACGCTCCCCAAGTGCCTCACTGAAGCTCCCACTCCCGGCCCTTCTATCTCCGTCACAGGGCCCAGCACAGAGCGGGCACTCAGAGTCCACTCGCTGGTGCGGGAGAGACAGCGGCGTTGAGAACGGGCGCTTCTGGCTCCAGGAGTGAGCAGGGGAACCATCCAAGGGGTCCTGCTGGGCTCCAGGCTCAGGACAAGGCCCTCGCAGGTACCTGGGGATGCAGAAAGACCAGGAAGATTGGGCTGGGGCTCCAGTGCCCCCAGTACACTCATCCCCGAAGGGGCCCCCACATCTGTCCGTATCCAAGCTGGATCTCCATACAGGATTCGGATTGAGGAAGGGGTTCCCTGATAGATTAAAAAGAGTAATAATGAAAACATTGTTATAATAGAACGTTTGAAATATCACTGGTCTAAGTGACTCACCAGGTACTTTTGGCACAAAACAAACAAACCACGACATTGTCTTTTCTTTTTTGCTGAAAAAGACAATTGTTTGAAAACACAGGTGGAGAGCAGCCCGGCCTGGCCAGAGCCTCTGTGCAGCCTGGAAACGTGCGGCTCAGCTCATTCATTTCCATCCAGGACGCAGCTGCCCCACTTAGTGAATGAGAGAGCACAGCCCCTCGGCTCCGAGAGCCCCCACGCCCGTGGGCTCCACAAGGAACATCACGAGGAAAATGCAGACAGCACCCTGCAAGCGTATGGAGTGGAGTGGGGCAGCCGGAGCCCCTCCTGCCTGCCTAGGCAGCTCCAGAATCCAGCCAGGGCTAGAGGGGTGAGCGGGGCGTGAGGGACAGGCTCTCCAGCCTTCGTCTCGCAGTGGCGGGAAGAGGGGTGGGCGCACCGTCCCCGTTTCTGCTTCCAAATCCTCACACCCTCGTCACGCCGGCGGCTCTGCACGGGGCTGCGCCGGGAAGCCCAGGCCTGGCGCTGTGAGCCACGTGTGACCACGTGCGGGTGACAGTGAGGGGCTTATGCCCAGAGAGGAGCCACATGCCCTTCCTGCTTCAGGAAAATCCAGCCAAGAGCCGGTCAGCTCAGCCCAGCAGTGCGTGGAGACCACCGCCTGCCCTCCTTGTCCGCCCAGCGCCTGTACTACCCTCGGCCGTCACCGTCCCCGTCCCCGTGAGGCAGTTCCTGCTGTGTCTGCGGCGACCCGGACCCTTGCAGAGGCATTTCATACGATACCCCTCCATGTGGGCTCCTCTCACGCGTCCTTGGGATCATATTCGTAGTTTTCTGTTTTCACAGGGGTCCACCGAGATCACAGTGCACCTTCCCCAGGCGCTGTCTTGAGAGGACCAGGTGTCTGTGTGCTGTGGCCCCGGGTGGGCCAGCTGGAGCCGTGTCTACCAGGCGTGTCCCTGCTAAGCGGCTGTCTTTGTCACTGAGCGGCAGGGAGACACAGTATTTGAGATTCTGCAGATATCCTGCTTCCCACGGGCGTTGGCCCCTCATCTTGGCACCCCTGATGGTTCTGCCGGGAACGACAGCTCTGTGGCTTCTGCAGCTCGGCGGCTTTCTGTTGCCGTCACTCCTACATTTATTAATGGCAATTCCACCGTGAAGAACGCTGGCTCTCCTCCCCCGCCATGCACTGATTCACTTATTCACTCATCTCATCAGCGCAGGCTCGGGGCGCCAGCTCCGTTCTGGGGTTGGAGTCCACGGCTCCTGCCGCCGGGTTCTCAGCTGGTCCCCTTCTGGCCAATTCATGCCCACTCAGGCCAGCTCTGTCCTCCAAAGCCCAGTCTCTCTCCATCCTCGTCTCCCTATCCCTCTCCTCTATCCACGTCTCCCTATCCCTCTCCTCTATCCTCGTCTCCCTATCCCTCTCCTCTATCCACATCTCCCTATCCCTCTCCCCTATCCACGTCTCCCTATCCCTCTCCCCTATCCACGTCTCCCTATCCCTCTCCTCTATCCACGTCTCCCTATCCCTCTCCTCTATCCACGTCTCCCTATCCCTCTCCTCTATCTGCTCAGCTGCGTCCGGCCGTGGAGCGACTGTGTGGCCTTCAGAGCCGGCCCGATGGCACCTGCCATTCAGACCTGAAGGATCTTCCCCTGTGCCTGCACCCACCTGGTCCCCGGCCACCCCCTTGGGGCCACGTAGGGTTGCTTTGTTTTGTTCTCGTTGGGGCGACAGTGCCCAGGGGCAGCTGGCAATGTCTGGAGAGGCATTCGATGAACAACTTGGGGGTTGGAGGTGCCGCCAGCCCCAAGGCACGGGGACGGTGGGAGGGTGGGGGCTGCTGAGCACAGAACAAAGAAGGACCCAGAGCAGGTGACCTGCAGCGGCCAGGATCACTGCTGGGAGAGCGGGCACCTGGAGGCCCCGCCCCGGCCGGGTGGAGGAGCTGCTGCCTCAGAGGCTCACCCTGAGTGTGTGAGGAGGCAAACTGTTTCCTTCTTCCGGAATCTTTGAGGCTCTATACACATGCCGCAGTCATACGTGAGTGTGTGTGTGTATAGGTGTGTATGCATATCTGTGTATAGGTGTGCGTGTGTAACTGTACAGGTGTATGTGTATCTGTGTATAGGTATACGTGTGTGTATATGTGTGTATAGGTGTACGTGTGTGTACATGGGTATCAGTGTGTGTATCTGTGTACAGGTGTACGTGTATCTGTGTATAAGTGTATCTGTGTGGATAGGTGTGTGTGCATATCTGTGTATAGGTGTGCATGTATGTATCTGTGTATAGGTGTGTGTGTATCTGTGTATAGGTGTGTGTGTACATCTGTGTGTATAGCCGTGTGTATCTGTGTGTATAGGTGTATCTGCGTGGATAGGTGTGTGCATATCTGTGTATAGGTGTGCATGTGTGTAGGTGTGTGTATCTATGTGTATAGGTATACATGTATCTGTGATGTATAGGTGTACGTGTATCTGTGTGTATAGGTGTATCTATGTGTAGGTGTACATGTGTGTATCTGTGTATAGGTGTGTATCTGTGCCTGGATAGGTGTGTGTGCATATCTGTGTAAAGGTGTATATCTATGTATAGGTGTGTGTAGCTGTGTGGATAGGTGTGTGTGCATATCTGTGTATAGGTGTGCATGTGTGTTTATAGGTGTATCTGTGTGTATAGGTATACGTGTATCTGTGTATAGGTGTACATGTATCTGTGTATAGGTGTACGTGTGTATCTCTGTATAGGTGTGTGTATCTGTGTATAGGTATACATGTGTGTATCTGTCTAGGTGTGTGTATCTGTGTGGATAGGTGTGGGTACATATCTGTGTATAGGTGTGCATGTGTGTATCTGTGTATAGGTGTGTATCTTTGTATAGGTGTACATGTGTGTATGTGTGTGTATCTGTGTGTATAGGTGTATGTATATCTGTGTATAGGTTTGTGTATCTATGTATAGGTGTACATGTGTGTATCTGTGTGTATAGGTGTATGTGTATCTGTATAGGTGTGTATCTGTGTGTATAGCTGTACGTGTATCTGTGTATAGGTGTGTGTATCTGTAGGTGTGTATCTGTATAGCTGTACGTGTATCTGTGTATAGGTGTGTGTATCTGTATAGGTGTGTGTGTATCTGTGTGTATAGCTGTACGTGTATCTGTGTATAGGTGTGTATCTGTGTATGGGGTGTATCTGTGTGTATAGGTGTACTTGTGTGTATCTGTGTATAGGTGTGTGTGTGTCTGTGTGTATAGCTGTACGTGTATCTGTGTATAGGTGTGTATCTGTGTATGGGGTGTATCTGTGTGTATAGGTGTACTTGTGTGTATCTCTGTATAGGTGTGTGTGTGTCTGTGTGTATAGCTGTACGTGTATCTGTGTATAGGTGTGTATCTGTGTATGGGGTGTATCTGTGTGTATAGGTGTACTTGTGTGTATCTGTATAGCTGTACGTGTGTGTATCTGTGTATAGGTGTGTGTATCTGTGTGTGTATAGGTGTATCTGTATGTCTACACTGTGCATGTGGGTACACATGTGTGCCCATATGCTTGTGTATGAACATGTACATGTGTACATAAGAAAACAGACAAGGCCAGGTGTGGTGGCAACGTTTGTGTCCCAGCTACTCAGGAGGCCAAAGTGGGAGGATCACTTGAACCCAGGAGGTCGAGGCTGCAGTGAAATGTGAGCATGTCACTACACTCAGCATTGGTGACAGCGCAAGACCCTGTCTCTAAAAGAAAGAAGAAAGATAAAAACAGAGCAGCACAACTGGAAAGTGTCCCAAGTTTCCCATCGTCACGGCTGCAAGTCATCCCTCCATTCTGCACATATGGCTTGAAGGGGCTGCGACTTGACATGCATATGCTCATCTTGAAAGAAAGTGCTTGGCTGGGCGCAGTGGCTCACACCTATAATCCTAGCACTTTGGGAGGCCGAGGCGGGCAGATCACGAGGTCAGGAGATCGAAACCATCCTGGCTAACACGGTGAAACCCCGTCTCTACTAAAAATACAAAAAATTAGCCAGGCATGGTGGTGGCGCCTGTGGTCCCAGCTACTCGGGAGGCTGAGGCAAGAGAATAGCGTGAACCTGGGAGGCGGAGCTTGCAGTGAGCCGAGATCACACCACTGCACTCCAGCCTGGGCGACAGAGCAAGACTCCCTCTCAAAAAAAAAAAAAAAAGAAGAAGAAAGAAGAAAGAAAGTGTGTATTAATTAATGTATTTATTAAACAAAACCATAAAACTGCCTGTGTGGGGAGGCAGTGTGCTGTGCTCTGTGGTCTGCTGAGTGCCTGGGGGGTGCAGGTTTATGGGACTTGGCCCCGCAGTCCCCATGACCTACCCTTCAGTCCCCACAGCCAACCCCACAGTCCCCGCAGCTCCACAGTCCCCACGGCCAACCCCATAGTCTCCGCAGTCCCCACGGCCAACCCCGCAGTCCCCACGGCTGCTCCTTGTCTTGTAGGCCCCTCCCTCTGCCTTACTATCCAGAGCAGTGACTTCCCCCATGGTGGGGACTCCGGCCAGCACTGGATCTGTGTGCTGTGGCAGAGCTGAGCCCTTCCATGGGGCCATGGTGCCCCTCTGCCCTCATGATAAATGATGGGTGTGGGTGTGTTGTGTGTTCACCCTTCAAAGCTGCTCGAGACGTGTGTTAGCCTCGGTCCTTCGAGGAAACATGGAAGAGAGTCCTCCGGGGAGCACTGTGCTGGAGGATGGGAAGGCACTGGAGGGGCGAGGACGAGGAGGGCAGCAACAGGCAGGTAGGAGCTCAGACAGAAACACAGCAAAGAGTTTGGCTGGCCCATGGGGGTCCTCGAGCCCGTCGCCTGCCAGGAGAGCCGCCCACAGCAAGAGGACCCATGGGGTCCCTGCCACCTGCCGCTGGCCACAGCCCTCTGGTCATCTCGATGCAGACCGCCAGCAGAGGACCAGGTAGCACGGCCACTGCATGGGCTAGACAAGGACGGTGGCTAGTCCCAGCACCAAGGAGCTCCTCAGAAACATGACCCAAGCCGGGCGCGGTGACTCACGCCTGTAATCCCAGCACTTTGGGAGGCTGAGATGGGCGGATCACGAGGTCAGGAGATCGAGACTATCCTGGCTAACACGGTGAAACCCCGTCTCTACTAAAAAATACAAAAAACTAGCCGGGCGAGGTGGCGGGCGCCTGTGGTCCCAGCTACTCCGGAGGCTGAGGCAGGAGAATGGCGTAAACCCGGGAGGCGGAGCTTGCAGTGAGCTGAGATCCGGCCACTGCACTCCAGCCTGGGCGACAGAGCCAGACTCAGTCTCAAAAAAAAAAAAAAGAAAAGAAACATGACCCAAGCCAATCCATGAATGGGAACATTTGCTCTGGACATGCTGAAGTGGAATTACCCCTCTAAAATCTGACTTCACAGAGGAGATTTTTAAATTTTTGTTTTGCTTTTAAATCCACTCTGTATGGGACAGTGGCATGGGTGAAGGCTGTGATGGCCACGCGTCTCCACAGTCCAGGACTTCCTGAACGCTGGGCCCGAGGCTCCAGCCCCCAGGGCGGGTCCGGGGGTCCCGTGGTTTTCCAGCACACCTCACTGGCTCTTGCAAAGGGCAGGCTTGGATTGCTGGGAGGATCGTGCCGAAGTGAAAAATCTAAAGACATCCAGTGACAAAAATAGGACACAGACATCTTCACACTCACCCCCAGAGCAGGCTTTAGGGTTTGTTAAGAACATCTTGTGCAAAATGACAGGCTGGGGGCCCCTTTGAGGATTCCAGGACCTCTTAACCAATCACAAAGAAACTCAACAGCTGAGAACCTGCTGGGTGATGAAAGTGAGGGCAGAGGCAGAGGCGGAGTAGGGGGCAGGGGCGGGTGGGAAGGCTCAGGGCAGCGACTCTGGGCATGAGAAGGGGAAGAGGGCCGGCTCCCCATGAGCCGGGCTGAGGAGGCAGGCCAGGTGCACCCAGTGGCTGGAGAGCAAGAAGTCTGGGTTTAAGTTCCGCCCCCACAATCCCTAAGGTGAAACTAAATGGACAGGGCATGTTTAGTGATTTTCAAAGTAGGCTATAAATGAGGACTCAAAGAGTACCCCAACCAGGCTGGGGAAAGTAAGGGTGTGAGAACAGGCAGCCCAAACTGGAGGCCCAGGATGGAGGATGAAGAATGAAGAAAGCTTTAGGGTAGAGGCCTGTCATGGAGGATGGAGACTGTCACGGAGGATGGAAACAGCTCTAGGGTGGGAGACTGTCCTGGAGGATGGAGACAGCTCTAGGGTGGGAGACTGTCACGGAGGATGGAGACAGCTCTAGGGTGGGGGACTGTCACGGAGGATGGAAACAGCTCTAGGATGTAGGACTGTCGCGCAGGGTAGTGACGACTCTAGGGTGGAGGACCGTCCTGGAGGGTGGAGACAGCCATCGTATTGAATGGCTCCCACACAGCTGGCAAGGCAGCAGGAAATGAGGTTATCTAAAAAAAATTCAAGTGGGACTTGTAGACTTCCGAGAGTGGTGGATATTGTGGGGAGTGTCACTGGGGTCTGTGCCATGTAGGTGAGCCTCACACCGTACAGCTGTTCACATTCGAGCGTTAGCTGTCCTCTGGGTTGGATAGCCTGGGAAAACTATATTTAATATGAAGACAGGAATGAAAAGGCTGTGCACCTGCGTGCAGAGGCCAAGCCTCTCTGCAGCTGTGTCTGTCTTTAGTTCTTTTTCTACAAGTTCCCGCTCTTCTTCCTCCATGCTCCTGTCCCTTCCTGATTTGAGAAACCCTTGCTCCAGACGCTTCTCATTTCTCCTGCTCCCCACAGCCTCGCCCTCCATGTCTTCTCTGGTCCGTGACCTCCCCGTGCGGCTGGGCAGCCTCATCACTGCCGAGGCCGGGGTGGTGCTCCCTCGAGGTACGAGCCTTTTGAAGCACTAGCAGCTACAGGTCTGCCCGGAGGAGGGCGGGGGGATGAGCTCTTCTCCCCAGATTCCTGACTCTCCAACTCTTACCTGATTAGGAGTCCACACAGCTGACAGGCAGTGTGTGGGCCTGAGGTTGAGGCCGAGGCCACACTCTGGACTGGAGCTGCCGCGGTTGCCCTGCTGCCGTGCGTGGCGCCGCCGTGCTCCCTGTCCCTGCTGAGCCCTGAGTCCTGATGCAGAGGGAGAGGCCTGCTCCATGATCCCACGACACCGAGTCTGTGCTCATCGGCTCTAAGAAGCACTCGCGGCCGCATGGCCCAGGGACTCTGATCTCTTGGCCTGAGTTCCTGAGTCTTACTTCAAAAGGCATCTCCGAGGAGGGAGCCTCGAATTTGCTGCTTAAACTTCTGTGTGGTTTAGTCAGACAGCGGGCAGGTGGGGTGGCCCCAGACCCCCTGCAGGGACGGTGCAGAACCAAGTGTCCACAGACAAAGCTCCTCAGGGCTGCAGCTCCCAGGAGCTGTCTGGGGACAGAACCTCAGGAGAGAGAAGAAAACCTGAGCACCTTCATCAGAACAGCACACAGAGTAACAATAAGGGGTTCTTGTTTCAAAGTGCATTGTCTTTTAAAAACCTGTTATGTGAAGTATGTCAAAGAGATCAGGTATTTTTAAAAAGGTGTATGCTGAAGATAGCAGAAGCTATAGATGTATGCGTTTAGCTGTGGTTTTCCATTTCAGCAACAGAAAAAGATATAAATATGACACCCACACGCATAGGAACTTAAATTTGTTTGCATATGTTACATTATAAATACATATGTGCGTTTTAAACGATGATTCCTGGACCCAGCCCCCTGGGCCGCGTGTGGCGTGGTTTTTGTCTCAAGGGATCCACGTCCCCCTCGGCTCGGAAGCCAACATGATGACACACGTTCCCGGCCATTCTCCCGTTCAGTCACTTGGGGTCGGTGGGCTGATCGCCGGCCATGGGCTCTGAAAATCCGTGTGTGGCTTCATTTCGAGTTCTTGATGGAAGTCCCTCCAACTCTTGAGAAAAGTGCTGTGGGTGGGTTGAAACAGCCCACACCCCCTCCGTGAGTGGCACAGCAGCCTGTAGCAACAGTAAAGCCCTCTGGAACAGCGCCCAGGTTGTGGAACGCCTGCAGCCAGCAGTCACCCTGCCGGGTGTCCCCCAGACAGAAGCATCTGCCTGGTCATCACCCGACGCGCACCGCCCACGAGCCCCCAGGGGCACGCAAGGCCGTCTAGCCATCGGAAGACCCCATCATGCAGTGCACGTTGTCGGGTCCCCGCACAGACTCCAAAGCCCGGGGCCTCAGCCTCCGCCATGGTTTAAAAGCCTTTTGTCAGCCATCCTTGGGCCAATCAGGGTCCTCTGCCACTGAAAACGTGTGGTTTAATGGAGAAGAAGTGATTTCCAAAGGGAGGTGCTGGTCCTATGAGAAGGGGCGGTTTAGGGCAAGAAAAAAACTGACGTCACTCCCCCACGCACGGGCCCAGACTTGGAGGTCGGAGGAGACGCGCAGGAACGGAAACCCAAGTGGGTCTTTACAAAAGGAAGGGGTCACCTGGGCACCAGAATCCGGAGCCAGAGGCCGTCCAGCCCTGACCTGGGCACCAGAATTCAGAGCCAGAGGCCATCCGGGAAAGCCAAGCACAGACACTGGCCATGACTTGAGAGGACTCAGCTCTGAGCACTGAAGAAGCTGGAGGGTTGGGAGGGAGCACCCTGGACCCAGCCTTGGGAAGGAAGGAGCAGCGGCTGCTATGAACATCAGTGCTGGCCGGGTGCACCTGGAGCACCGTCCGCCCTGGTCCAGCCAGGACTTTGCTTCCTGCATCTTAGGCCCTGCTGAGCCCACCCTCCAGAGGCTGCCCTTTAATGCTGGGCAGGGGCTTCCTGGACTGGGACCCCATTAGTCACTTAAAAATCCTAAGTCCCGGCCATGCACAGTGGTTCACGCCATAATCCCAGCACTGTGGGAGCTGACGCGTGTAATCCCAGCACTGTGGGAGGCCAAGGCAGGCAGATCACTTGAGTCCGAGAGCTCAAGGCCAGCCCAGGCAACATGGTGAGACCCCATCTCTACAAAAATAAATAGGTTAGCCAGGCGTGGTGGTACACATATGTAGTCCCAACTACTTGGGAGGCTGAGGTGGGAGGATTGCTCGAGCCTGGGAGTTCGAGGTGGAAGTGAGCCGTAATCACATCCCTGCACTCCAGCCTGAGTGAAAGAGTGAGATGTGGAGTCAAAAAAATAAACAAAATGAAAGACAAGATGCTGAACGGTGGGTGAGGGTCCACATTTCACTGCCAGGCAGGGAGGCCAGAGTGGCAGCGCCCCCTTCTCTCATCTGCATCTCAATTTGCCCTCCTTTTTCTCCCTAGGAAGCTCATTACACGTTTTCAGGTATTTCCAGTACACTCACACATGCACATATGTATTAAGCAAATGGTAAGAATTATAAAGAAATCTGTATGTAAATAGAATTCCCCAAGAATATTTGCTGTGTGATTACCTGATATGAAACATGCAAACCAGTTATAACGGCGAGCCTGAGAGCCTTGAGCCTCCAGACTGTTTCCTTCAGGGTTTCATCTGAGTGTAGCGATCCACCCGTCACTCCCAGGTCAAGCAGGAAAAGAAGTGTCACCATCGGTGCTGGCGTCTGTGACGGGCCTAGCAGAGGCCCGGCTCCAAAATGACCACGGCTTGACCTGCACCCTCCCTGGAGTTAGCACCACGGCCACCAAGCGCCCGGCCAGAGCTAATCCAGCGAGCAAGGTCCCTGTTTCAGAACCGAATAAACAGCCGCCTCGTGGCATAAAGCATCACGTCCTTAAAAACTGGAGCTGCTCAAAGGCTGCCTTTGCAAATGAAGGGAACTCCTGTCCCTGCTGGTCCGGACACATCTCGCCGAGGCCCGGGCCCTGAGAACCGCACACCACCTCCTCTGTGACCTTTCTCCTCAATCCTGTGCCAAGCGTGCAGCCCCGGCCTCCACACCAACTCCTCACATTGGGCACGCCTGGTGGGGGCACGGCCGGGGAGGAGGCAGAGCCGGGACTGGCTCCCAGCATCCCTGGTCTCCCCACGGTGCCCTCCGTGCCGGGGAAGGAAGTCCCAGCTAAGCATCAGTGAGGCTTATCCTTGAGGGAAAGGCCTGGAGACCTCTGGGAGCACCAATGTGGCCCAGGCCCCGCTGTCTGGCAGGGCACGTGGCACTGCAGGGCGCGTCTTCCACCGTAACAGACGCGGGAATGCGGGGATCTTTAAATCCCGCTCGGGGTTTGTACAAAGGGCCTCTCAGGAGGGACTTTCTCCCTCTGTGTGCTTCATACCGTCTCCCACGAGCCCTGGTGTTACTCTAAATCCCGAGGGCTGTTGCGCTTCCTTCTAAAATTCAAATGTTCCCCCTTATAACTTGGCCAGAGTCCAATTTGACACAAACAGCAACAACAAAACCCCACGTTTTAAAGCTATAGCAGCCTTTGGCATTTTTTTCTCATCAGTGGCCAACGTCTCCCTGGTCGCTGCACCTGCTGGAGTTTCCCCAGCGGCCCTCGCCAGCGTCTCGCGGCGCCCACCGTCACTCTCTGTACCTGTTTGAAAAGCTGCAGAGCCTTTTAAGTGTTGGTCCTGATAATCTCCGGTTCATAAGTGTTGAGGGGTAAAGAAATTTCCTGTGATTCCACAGCAAATATAGTAAAATATGTGGGCAGGGGAACAGTTCAGACGCCGAGCTTCTGCCCCCCAGCACGTGGCTTCCCTCTCGGGCTGAAACGCCAACTCTGCGGCCTGGCGACGGCTCCCCAGGTGACCGTTTCCAGAATCAAGTGTTGGCCGTGGTCACGTTGACCTGCCTGTTCTCTATAAGCTGAGTGTGTTGTGCCCAGGTGTAGATGCCCTGAGGTCTCACGGCCCCCCAGCAAGCAGCCCCAGGCCCTGCATGGGATGGGCCCTTCATACCCATACACTGAACCAGACAAGCAAACACACGAGGCCATTGTGGTCCCTCGAATAAACGACGCTTCACCGAAGTATCCCCTTTCAAAACGCGTACAGTGAACGACTCAGGCTTCAGAGCCACCCTGGGGTGCCGTCGGCTGGCGGGTGATGGAGCAGCTCCTCCTGGCTCCTCTCAGCCCTGGCACAGGTAGGTCTTCCTGCTTTCCGAGCCTGTGTCCCTGGCGGCAGCACGAAGCTGAGCTCTGCCCCTGGGTGGTGTGGGTGGAGACCCCCTGCTGCGGGCGCAGAGCCCTCTGTGGGTGCCGCGTGGTGGCCGTCCTCCGTTTCCCACCCGGCGTCTACTGGGCCTCGTCCAGTGTCACTGGGAGCTGCAGGCCGGGCTGGCAGTGGCTCCCGCGCCATCCCCGTGGGCTCCACCTGGCCCTGCTGCTCCCGCTAGGAAAGCCCAGATCCAAAGCCCAGCCCACTTGGCAGCAGCGTGCCGCCTGATCGGCAAGGCTTGCTCCCTTTGAAAAGCTCTGTGGGGCAGCCGGGCGCGGCGGCTCACACCTGTCATCCCAGCACTGTGGGAGGCTGAGGCGGGCAGATCACGCGGTCAGGAGATTGAGACCGTCCTGGCTAACACGGTGAAACCCCGTCTCTACTGAAAACACACACACACACACAATTAGCCAGGCATGGCGGCGGGCACCTGTAGTCCCAGCTACTCAGGAGGCTGAGGCAGGAGAATGGCGTGAACCCAGGAGGTGGAGCTTGCAGTGAGCCGAGATCGCGTCACTGCACTCCAGCCTGGGCGACAGAGCGAGACTCTGTCTCAAAAAAATAATAATAATAATAAAGGAAAAAAGAAAATCTCTGGTGGGCATCTAAACGCACCTGGGCTTCCTACCGCGTGTCTCTGCGAGAAACTGGGTTCCCAAGGTGTGGCTCCTGCAGTACCGGGGGGGCCACGTGTCACGGGGCGTGCGTGGAGCTAAGCTCAGGCCTCAGAGCTGATGAATACTGGGAAACCTCAAAAATTCCCTCCAACTAAAGCGATCTTTTTAAAGCTGCTTCGTGTTGATATTTATCTCACCGTCCAACAAGCAGACATTCGTATGCAAAGCAAACTCGGAATCAGCTTCTTGCCAGTTACTAAGGAAAAGTCTGCGCTTGTGATGCCTCACCTGGTGCCTGCGTTTCCCGCTTCTGACAATAGATGGGAAAATGCACACTGCTGGGGGAGGAGGGGGAGGGAGAAGAGGGGGCAACGGGCAGCAAAAGCAGCCTGCAGGCAAACCGCGGCATCCTCAGACCCCCGCAAGAAGTGGCGCCTGTCCATGGCACTATGACATGCCTGTTCCACAGGATGACATCACACAGGATGACGTCACAAGGATGACATCATAAGAACGACATCACAAGGATGACGACACCTTTAACCTGGGGCATAGACTGGGGAAGAGCGTCTATACGCTCGGTGTTACCCAGTGCGTCCTACAAGCAGGTTACGAAAAGGCGACCAGCCCCTTGACATCACGTGGAGGCACTGGGGCGACGCACAGGGGAAGAAGCGGAGAGAGTCAGTGAGCTGGGTGGGAACGAGGGCCAAGGCTGATGGCAGCCTGGTAACTTTGGGGCCTGTGACAGGCGGGCACTGGGGTTGAAGTGGAGAAAAGATGAACTCAGGGGCTGACGAGGGAATGACAAATGGGAGCCAAGTTTCCAGAAAACCAACCCCTCTTCCCTCCCACTGCTCACCCAAAGGAAAGAATTTGGAAGCGAAGCCCTCCCCGCGTATGGGTTCAAAGTTGCCTTTAAATGCTTTGTGCCTCTCACTGGGGCCGGTCCCCCGTAGGGTGTGCAACCTGCCCTTGGCTGCTGTGCACACCACACCTCCCCGTGCGGTCACGCCTGCCACCTGCCTCTGCACCGTCTCCCACATGGTGTCACGCCTGTCACCTGTCTCTGTGCCATCTCCCTGCATGGTCACACCTGTCACCTGTCTCTGTGCCGTCTCCTGTGTGGTCACACCTGTCACCCATCTCTGTGCCGTCTCCCTGCATGGTCACACCTGTCACCTGTCTCTGTGCCATCTCCTGTGTGGTCACACCTGTCACCTGTCTCTGTGCCGTCTCCTGTGTGGTCACACCTGCCACCCGTCTCTGTGCCGTCTCCCGTGTACAAGTGGAAACACCTCGATCGCAGAGACCCTCTTTGTCGCAGCTCAGCACATGGCCCTGGACTGAGGGGGTAACTAGGGAAAGCTCTTCAGTGAATAAAAATGAATGCCTGTGTCCCTGCAGACAAACGGTGTTTCCAGGGTGGGTTTGAGCCACGGACGCACTGTGAGGCAGAGTGTCCCGCGTTCACGGCTTGGCTGACATCTGAGTCAAAGCGGCTGGGGCATCGGCTTGGGCTCCACAAGGATGAGCGGGAGTGGCCCCCGGCCAAGCGACCACACACTCCCCTTTCCCCGTTCCTGATGGCATCCGCTGTACGCAGACGCTACAGAAACTTGTGCTCCCTTCCCAGGGCACCAGCAGTAACACTGCAAGAATTTTAAGTGCTGGGTCCTGCTCTGGACCCCACAACTTAACAGCGTGGGAACACTCAGGGCGGACTTAAGCCACAGCCACATGGATTACTCAAGTGTTGGCAGATAAATCTCATGAAAAATTGCTGACAGAATTGGAATTATTCAGCTTGAAGAAGGGAGATGAGCTATGTTCATAACAGCCCACATCTCTATTTTTAGCCCCTGCAATTCCCGTTTTGGGGGCTGGGAATTTGGAGGATGGTCAGAGCCCGTTCACTCTGGGGGCTGCCGCTGCCTGCCAGAGAGCCTGGTGGGGGCTGCTTGGCAGCTCCTAGCCGGCTGCACCCTCTGAACCTGTTTTCTCTGGTGAGCTGGCCGCACCCTCTCTGAACCTGTCAGAATCACATTCTCCTTCGTGGCCATGAATATTCAGCCCCAAACAATGAACATGAACAGGGTTTTGCCTTTTCTATTCCTCTAAACTGTATCTGAGGCCTTACTAAGCCTTCCTCACCTGTGAGATGAGAAGGGACCAGATGACTTCTAAGATTAAGTAGACGCAACTAAAATCTCCTTTCAGCTCTAAAGCAGCCCGATTTTCTTTATTTTAACACAGTTTGGGGTGGACATGCAGGGTGCACGGTCCCCTCAGGTCAACGCTGCCCTCACCCCACCCCAGGGGCACTGGCAATGCCTGGAGGCAGTTCTGATTGCACAGCATGGCGCGGTGGGGGCCCACTGGCATCGAGCGGGTGGGGCAGGCCTGCCACTGGCACCCGGAGACGCACAGGACGCCCGTGTGGGGAAGCCCAGCCAAAGGCCCACGCGCCATGCTGAGGAGGGAGAGCCCGGCCTGGCGTCACTGGGTCAAGTCCCTGGCACTGAGCTGTCACAGGCCACAGTGCTGTTCCCCATGGGGCCCCACAGCATGGGGCTCGGCCAGACCTGACCACCGCTGCCCCGGTTCTCAGCCTGGTTCGCCAGGGTCGTTCGTGCCCCTGGTCACAATAGCCATCCTTGAGGACACGGCACCTGAGCCATACCAGCCAGGGAGTTTGGCCACAACTTTCTCTTCACTGGAGTCACTAAGATGGCACTTTGGAGCCATCGGCCTCTGTCTCCCTGTGCAAGCACCTGCCTGGGCAGGGCCAGGACGGGGCAGCAGTGCCAGACACAGGGAGAGGGCATGTGCCCCACGGCCTGGTTTGAGCCAGGGGCTCAAAGTAAAGGGGCAAACTATAGATATAAAAATAAAATCTTCACCGTCTAGTAGCCTACCAGGCGAATGGGAGGTGTTTTGCAAAGCCCATGATTCTTTTATCTGAAGTTGTAAATACATCAACTAGAATTATTTTTCCTTCCTTCCCCTTCCTTTTTTTATGTGAGGAAGTCTGAAAATTAGGGTCTTTGTGTTTAACTTTATTCACTCGGTTGCTCTGTGGTCAGGAGCAGCACTTTAAACTCTCAGTATTTTACAAAGTTGTGAAATAACCTGCTTGTAAAATGCCGCTGGGGCAAATCAGCAGCTTTCACAGCTTAAACCCCAAAGGTTTGACGAGGTGAGCGGCTCCTCCTATCCCAGAGAATGTGATTTCAGGGACAGAGACCACAGAGCGGCCAGGGTCCCCTCTCTGTAAGTTGTATGCTTTCCATGTTTTATGACTGTCTAAGTTAGACACGTTGTTTGTAGAAAATATGGAAAATACCAGGAAGCAGAAAGGGGAATCGGAATCCCTCAAATGCAATGTGGGACCGGTGTGACTTCGCCTCCTGTTTTCCTGCTTAGTGTGAGAGGCCTCCTTAGGTGCCCAGAAAGCCTCAAGACATGCAGCAACCCTCAGCCGCGAATCGCACAAATCCCGGGTTTTGGACGAGTGTGAAGCTTACGGAAAAGCCAGGCGGGTTCTCCAAGGTGGAGCCGCAGGTGGACCGGGGAGCGCGGATGACCTGGGTCAGCATCCGCAGATGTGCGGTTTCCATCCAGCCTTTCACCTGAGCGTCCTGAGCGGTGCCCGGGGCAGAATTGTCTTCAGAGACCCCCCAGGGGCCGCGTGCACCCCGTGTACCACGTGGTCGAACCCCGAAGAAGGCCGAACTCCATCCAGGCCCCTGCGGCTGGACATCTCCACGATTCCCAGGTTTTCAATACTGTGGATGCGATGCCTGGTAACGTTCTCGCACCGAAGCTTCTCCGGCTCTCGTTTATTTCCTTAGGAGAGAATTTCAGAACCGGATGGCCGGACAGTTAGAAGATACTTGCCTGATTTTATAGGAAAAGCGCCCTTGTTTTAATTTGCATTCTTTAATTATAAGTGAGCTTGAACAGTTTTTTCAAATGTTCGATATTTACATTTTTTGTCACTTTTATTTTAGTCCTCGGTGAAGGAGCCGCTCAAACACTCCCGGAGCACAGGCTAATTTAGAACGTCTTATCCTGACAAGGCGGCCCAGCCGGGGAGGAGACGCCGGGGTCTGTGCAGCGGGGCGGGCGCTTCCCGGACCCGGCGGAGGCGGACGCAGGCGGAGGCCGCCCCGGGCGCGCGGGGTCCGGTGTGGGGGACGCGGGTCTCCGCGGCGCACAAGGCTCGCCCGGTGCTCGGAGTCGGGGCCGCCACGTGGGAGCCCGGCCCAACCCGCGGCCTCCGGGGTCCCTCCTGGGGGGCCGCAGACGCCCCCGAGCCGCGTCCCGCAGCGCAGCAGATCCTCGCGCACAGCCCAGGCCCGGCCCGCCCGGTGGAGCCGCTCCAGGACGCAGAGGGGCGCGTTTCCTCCGCGGCGCCTGCACGGCCTTTGCCCGCCTGCCCCGCGCTCCCGTCCAGCAGGCCCGGCTCGGACGAGGCTCAGCTGCTGCCCCCGTTGCCTTTGTGGGTTTTTCTGGGGAAGCCCCTTTTCCTCGGGTGGATGGGACCCTGCGCGTGGGACCCCGCACAACCCCCGCTCCGCCGGACCCAGCCCTTCTCCAGGGGGGCGCTGGGGACGGGGCTGCTTCCTCCAAGGGAGTCAAAGTGGCTTCCACCCAGGAGATTCCCAAGGGAGAGAAAACACTGGGATCACATCCCGACGGCAGCCCCCGCCCCCTTAGAAATAATATGGCCGGTTTGCTAATGAAAGGTAAAATTAACCCGTTTCTTCGGAACACCCGGGGTCGCACCCAGGCCGTAGGTGGGTCTGCCCCGTGCGAACCACCTCCGCCCTCTCCACCTCCCCCCCCCCCCGCACCTCCCCCCCCCCCCCCCCGCCCCACCACCACCACCTCCCACCCCCCCGCCGTGGCCCTCCGCACAGGGAACCGCCCCGCCCTTCCCGGCCACGCCCAGGAGCAGGGGCGTCTCTTCCTCGGCCTTTCCTCCTCATGGGTACCCCCCGGGCGGCGGTCCCAGGGTCCCTATGGGATGCTGTGTCGGCCGGCTCAGGGCCTCTGGGTTCTGGGGACCGGAGCTCCAGTGGTTGGACAGGGCAGGTGCAGGCCCCCGGGCTTCTCTCACAGACAGCGTGGCGAGCGGCACCGCCTAAACGCCAGCCCAGGCTTCGGGAGGGCGCCTGGCTCCGGTCCTGCACACACTGGGGCGTGGCGAGGAGATAGAGCACGCACATATATGCACACTCACACATACACACACATGCACGCTCACACACGTGCACACACATGAACATGCATGCACACACCCACTCACACATGACACACGCACGCACTCCTACATGCATACACATACACCATACACATGCACGTACACACCTACACTCATACGCATGTAGCCATGCACACGCTCACACAGGCACACATGCATGCACTCACATGCACACACGCATACACACACATGCACACTCATATGCACGCACCCACACACACATGCGCACACACACGCACACATGCACGCACTCACATGGACATGCATGCACCCACGCACCCACACACGCATGCACACACACACGCACACATGCACGCACTCACACGGACATGCATGCAGACACGCACTCACACACATACACTAATACGCATGTACGCACATGCACACGCTCACACAGGGACATCCACGCACTCATGCATACACACACATACACACATGCGCACTCACATGCACATGCATGCACATGCACCCACACACGAACACATGCACACATTCGCTCACACTCACGTGCACATACATGCACACTCGCACATGCACTCCCATCCCACAGACCTGGGCACACAGGCACACACGGGTGTGAGTCAGCAGCACGGGCGGGCTCGCCGCGGCATCTGTAGAGTGAGGCGCCTCCCACGGAATCTCTGCGTCCTCCCAGGATGGAAACGCCACGGCTCCGCTGCTCTCAGGGGGTCCCGCACGCCCCCCGCCGCGGAGGCAGGACACGAACAGGCCGAGCGCTGCGCTGAGCGGCACAGGAGGCCCTGGAGCCCGACTCAGGCGCCCCGCAGGGAAAGCAGCGCATCCACGGACAGGGCCTTAGAGCCTCAGGCGCACAGCGCGGTGCACACGCGAGAGGCAGAATGAGGAAGGGGACTCGCGGGCTGGACGCTGGCGGGGACAGGAGCCTCCACAGGGGCCGCTGCGGGAAATTCCCGGGCCACGACGGGAGCAGCCTCCCAGGCTTTTTGCGCAGGGACCTTGTCTTGTCCTTGGTATTCCAGAGGCCATGACCAGACTCCAGTCTCATAAGAAGTACGGAAATTCCTAAATTGCTCAGAGGTGCCTCCTGTGCGCAGGAAAGGGACATCCGTGCCCCTCCTTGTCCCGGGGAGCCCGGCTGCATGGCGCCCGCTGTGGAGCTGCTGTTCTCACCATGGGCAGGGGCAAGGCCGCAGACTGGTGTGGTCAGACCAGGGCACCCCTGCTTTCACCCCGGGCCCCGGGGACTAGTGATCCCGCTCCCCAGCAGAGCACCGCCAAAAGCCCCGAGTGCCTGAGCTGCCCTGCAAGAACGAACGGGAAGGAGACACAAGAGCGTGGCGGGGCCTTCTGAGGATGCGGTGCAAGGGCTCTGTTAACACGGGTGCGAGGCGGCAGCGCATGCAGGAAGCCTCCCATCCTAAGCGCGTTCTGCCTGAAATGCACATGTCCTTATAGGCAGTGGTCTTGCCACTCACGGAGGGAGAGGCAGCGTATGTTTAAAAGATGAGCACACAAAGGACTGTGCGCCTGCCGGGGAGTGGCGTCTTCTGGGAGAAGCTGGAGAGTTTGAAGCGGTGAACAGGAGGCGGGAGACAGGGGAAGACGGAGCGCAGACCTGTAGGGGCTGCTGTGCTGGCCCAGTGCGCCCCGGATTCGGGGGTGGAGGAAGAGGCTAGTCTTTTAGTTAGGGAGAAGCCACACAGACCCTGAAGCGTGGTCCCCACACGCAGACCCAAAACCCAGTCCCATCCCAGGAGGCTGGGCCACCACTGTTGTGGGTGGCTGAGTCCCTTACTTTCTGCTTCACCCGCTGAGCCTCTTCCGCGCCATCCTCACTGTCACTTGCAGGAAACACCTGTTGTCGCCATGCACCTGCTCTGATGCACTGACCTGCTATCAGGAAGATGGCTGCTTCCAAGGCAGGCCAAGATGCCTGCGGCTTGTTATTCATCTGAGAATGGCTCCCTGCTCTAACGGGGTTTGGGGGACAGAGGGGACTGTGTCCTTCCCTCCCTCCCTCCCTCCCTGTCTCTCTCTCCTCTCTCTCCCTCCCTGCCCCCCACCGCATCCCCTTCTCTCTCTCTCCGTTTTGGTTGTCTCTCCCTCCCTCTCATTCTCTCTCTCTAGCACTTTCTCCCTCCATTCGCCCTCTGATTCTCCCTCTTTCTCAGTGCTGCCTCCTGCCTCTATGATCTGAGCAAGTTTTCTGTGGAGATGGAAGTCGGGGGCTGGGGGCGGCTTGTGTTTTTGGTAGAATTTAAAGCACGTTTTACAGGATGAGCTGACACTGTCGGGCCATTGTCTTTCCTGAGCAACAACAGCAGCAACTCCTGGCCTTGGGTCGTATCAACATACCGTTCCCGCGTGTGGCTTTTAATGCAGCTGGTTACGTAGGGTGTTGCCTCCTTCCACAGAGTTTTCCAGCCTCTCCAGGGAAGCTGTGTCTGGTGCATTTTCAGGCACTGCAGTGCCCGGCACACAGCACTGGGTACGTGCTTAACACAACATGTGAACAAATATTTATTGAACTGCATAAAAGTAAACCACTCTATTCACAAAAGAGAAATACCTCTGTCAGAATGTCATGGATGCCAGGTAATTCGGGGGCAAAGGAAGCCCCAGAAACCCACAGCCTTTCACAGCACACGGTGCAGGGCTGGGCAGTGCAAATAACTTACAGGGGTGTTCTCATCAAATCCAAGGCCATTTCCCAGAACTGTGACAGTAGTGAAATGGAATGTTACATTCACAGCACAAAACTGACAGAGACAGAAAGGACGTCTGCATTCCGCTGTGGGTTTACACGAAATGATGAGATGTTCGGAGGAAGCGCTGGCTGCTCACTGCATCAGGAACGTTTCATAATAGCAAAGGCACTATCGGGAAGTGTTATGTAAGCTGCCCATTAAGGACACTGATTATAAACGTTCACAAATATAAAAACCGCACAGCATTGCTTGCTGGCCTCAACCACATGCAGCAAGAGGGGAGGAAGTGATCACAGAAGGCGCAGGTCACTGCTCAGATGCCCCCGGGGCTGAGATAACTCAGCATATAAAACTCCTCCCTTGCCAACAGCTCAGTAAGAACGCAACTGCTTACATTACAAAAGAATCTGGCATGCAGACCCGTTCGTCAGAGAGCCCACCAGCGACGTGTTTATGTTTCAATCCACTTCCAGCGTCTGAATTTACACAGATTTCAGGAGCACATCTATTAGCTGAGTGGAAGGTGGTCTTATCCTCTGCACCACACGTGAGTCCGAGACCCCAGAGCAGAGTCGTCTCCCTCGCCAAGAGTGCACTCGGCAGACGGCGACTCGTGGAGTGAACGTGTGCTTGTTTCAGTGGACGGCTTCCCACCTGGAGCTCAAGTTCAGACGAGGAAATAGAGTAACAGTAAATGTAGAGTTAGGGAATTTAGGGTAGAGATTAAAGTAATGAACACAGGAGGAAGCCTGAGAAAGCCCCAGAGATACCCTATGTTTCCTGTGAGGTGAAGTGTCTGCTGTCAAAGCCGGTTGGCACTGAGAAGAGGCGCCAGGGCAGCACCCACCGGGAACCTCCTGGGAGAGGGACAAGCCTACGGGCACCGGGGGAACCGCACAGACACAGACCACGCTGCAAACGCACGTGAGACATCAGGGACTGGAAACAGAAGGATGAGCGTTTCGAATGGCCACCCAGTGGACCAGAAGCCTCTCCACGCAGCGGCCTCTTCCCCTCGCATGCAGAGAGGAGGCTGCAGATGCCAGAAACGGGCCCCTATCTCCCACGAACAAGAAACAGAAAAGAAGGGAGAGAGCAGAGAGCCAGGCAGAGGCACAGAAGAATGAACGCCTCCAAAAGACGGACAGAAGCCCAGGGGCCGACGTCCGTGGGAGCTCCTCCCGCACTGCAGAAGGCAGATTCCCCAGTCCCCTCAGTACCACGCAGGGGGAAGGGAGTGGGCGGAGGTCAGGAGGGCCGAGGGACACAGGTTTGCCGGTGGGGTAGTGAAAATGCTTTAAAATGGATGTAGCAATGGCTGTACGCGCTGCGTAAATGAAAAGCCACTGAATGGTGCAACTTAAATGGGTGACTTGTAGGTGTCAATTCTATCTCAGAAAAGCCACAGCATGTATCATCTTATTTTGAAAATCAGCCAAGAAATGAAAATTGTAGTAACTATCTAGAAGAAAATGACTAATCTGGAAAATTATAGTAAAGAAAGTAGTTTGACATCTAAGTTTATGACAGTCCCATCCACTTCCTCATTTCCGCCTTCAGTGGATGCTTGCCGACGACATGCTTCAGAGCCGGGCCCATGCCGAGGCCCAAGGACACATATATGAAGGTGCCCCTGCCCAAGAGGCTTAGCGCCCAAGACAGATGAGCCCGTGGACACACAAGCTCGCTATTCCTTTTCTTTTCTTCCTTTCCTCCTTTTCTTTTCTTTATTTTTTATTTTCTATTTTTTTTTTTTGAAACAGGGTCTCTGTCTGTCACCCAGGCTGGTGTCCAGTGGTATGACCACAGCTCACTGTAGCCTCCAACTCCTAGGACTTAAGTGATCCTCCCACCTCAGCCTCCCAAGTAGCTAATATTACAGGGATGTGCCACCACATTCAGACAATTTTTCAATTTTTTTTTTTTTTTTTTTTTTTAGAGACAGGGTTTTGCTATATTGCCCAGGTTGGTCTTGAAATCCTGGGCTCAAACGATCCTCCTGCCTCAGCCTCCCAAAATGCTGGGATTACAAAAAGGAGCCACTGTGCCTATTTTTTTGAAGAAATAAAATTTCAATTTTAATGTTCACACTAAGGATTTTCCTCTAATAATATATTGGTTGGGATTTAGCAATGTCACCACAGTCAAGAAAGTGGGTCAAGATTTGTCTGTGAAGATGTTTATGGCAGAGAATTTTATGATGGTGAAAAACTGGAGAAAACATCAATGTCAAATAAGTTAAAGTGTGACAGCATCCCCAGGATGGAGCTCTGTTTAAAATGGTGTTGGAGACTGGAAAAAATGGAAAGTGTGCATTTCCTTCTGTGCAGTGTGTGTACCCTGCCCAGTGTGTATTTATGATGTGATTTTTGTATCATAAACCAAAAATTATTTTTACATAAAAAATGACCAAAGTAGGCCAGGCGCAGTGGCTCTTACCTGGTAAGCCAGCGCTTCGGGAAGCTAAGGCAGGAGGATTGTCTGGGCCTAGGAGTTCAAGACCAACCTGGGCCACATAGTGAGACTGTGTCTCCCCAAAAACTAACCAAATTCTCTGAGTGTGGTGGCACACCTGTGGTCCCAGCTAGGCAGGAAGCTGAGGTGGGAGGATCACTTGAGCCCAGGAGGTGCTATGATCGTACCACTGCACTCTAGCCTGGGCCACAGAACAAGACCCTGTCTCAAAACAACAACAACAACAACAACAAACGAGACCAAAGTGTTTAGGTGTCAAACTGTTAACAGGGATAAGTTTGGATGATGAAGATGGGAGTTAGAAGTGATTTATTATTTTCTGCTTTGTGTTTTTCACAAAAAGTTCACATATTTTCTACAATGAGCGTGTGTTACAGACAGAAAACATCTTAAAGGGTCTGTTCCTTTCGTAAAAGAGAAGCTACAGGAAGGTGCAGGCACATCACCTGGGACCCGTGCCTCTGGGATCACCACAGTGCAAGAGTGTGTGTGAGCGTGCACGTGTGTACGAGTGTGTCCATGTGTGCCTGGATGAATGTGGTTATGAGTGTGTGCATGCATGTGCGTGAGTGTGGCAGTGAGTGTGTGAGTTGCATAGATTGCCGATGTGAGTGTGCACCTGTGTGAGTGTGATTGTGAGTGTGACAGTGAGTGTGTGATTTAGAAAGGGGGGTCATGAGCATGGACTGGAGCGAATCCCACCTTCTGTGGCCTGTCCCCGCATCCTTGTGTCCTTGCAGCCCATCACCGGCGCTTTCTTAGGACACCTACAGTGCAGGGGTCCTGGGACCTGAGCAGCTGGAAGGCCCAACACCCTCAGTGTCTGCCTAACTCCGCTGTCAACAACAATCAGAAGAAGAAAGGGAACGCGTGAAACATCCAACGTTCAGAGACGGAGCAACAGGAACCATGAACGGGAAGGAGACACACACAGTGAGGAAGTCTGTGGCTTAGGGAGACGAGAAGAGAACAGAGGAGTTACGAGGAACACACACGAGGCCACGTCCCAGAGACACGGGACCAATTTACAGGACAACAGCGGGAGGGAAACTCTCGCGAGGCCTGTCCACATCTGAAAGACACGGGACCGATTTACGGGATCACAGGGGGAGAAAAACACACACAAGGCCTGCCCACATCCGAGAGACACGGGATCGATTTATAGGATCACAGGGAGAAAGAACTGGGTTGTGCAAATCGCCTGTCAAGGGACGTGTTTCACCCCCACGCGGTGCAGGGGCGAACTGCCCTTGGGCAGGATACCGCACTGCGTCCTCGCTCTAAGTCCCAGGTCCCATTTTCAAGACTCAGTTTGCAGATGTGTTCAGTGTTTCAACATTCTGGAAACATTCCAGATTGTGATGGGTTTTGCAAGCACCTAAAATAATGACGATCATTTGTTTGCCGTGAGCCAGATATGTACTAGCATTGTCTCATTTAATTAGTAAAACAGCAACATGTGTTCTGCTATTATAGACAAGGAAACTGAGGCACCACGCGTTAGGAACTTGGTCCAGGGTACACAGACCCTTTCCCGCTCCAGGACCGAGGGGTCATACTTCGCCCCTTCCCCCAGCCTGGTGGACGTTAGCCAATACTAAAAAAAACTTATTAAACAGACCACATTATTTGTTGTCTTTTTTGTGTGTGATATTGGCAGATTTACTAGTTTGGATGCCCGATTCGTTGCATTTTGATTTCTGAAAGTCTCCACGACATCCTCCCAAACAAAATGGGAAATGAACCAGCAGGGTGGGAGTGGAGCCGTGGCTGGCATCGAGGCAGCAGTCAGGGACCCGGGCTTGCTGGTGTGACCCCTTCTTTTGGAAACATGAATTATACTGATGATTTGGATGGCCCAGCTCCACTTAGCAGTTTTCCAATGGCTTCAGATGAGAAGGAAGCTAATAAGCTGAATAACAGAATTAAGATTCTGAAACATCTGACAAGACTCATGAAAAAGTTTAACCTCATAAAAACTAGTGAAATACAATGTACTAGGGACAAATTGTAATACACAAAACCTAGACTTTTAAAGAATCAAGAAGCAGAAAATCATGGGGAAAACAAAACCAACAACTGCACAGACCTAGAGCTTTAAGTTGACTAGCAAGCCAGGGCTGTCTGAAATGTGATGTGGTGCCTGGAAAGGCTGGTGAGCATTTTGGTTGGATCAGTAGAGGTATAGAGTCTGCAAAAGGGAGGTGATGGGCTGGCTGCACTCTGCACGGTCACAGCCACCAGAGATTGGGTCAAGGTGCAGGGTCTGAAAGAGGCGCCAGGGCTGAACTGGGCCAAGAAGAATAGACTGAGGTCAGAGAATGCGCAGCCTGAGAAACCCTTCAGACCCCCCACATCCAAACTACCAGCTATGGGGCAACCCCCGCGTGCCAGGCACAGACAGAGCGATCTGAGTTATCTTGTTTACTTTTCTTTTTTTTTTTTTTTTTTTTTTTTTTTTTTTTTTTTTTTTT